>NW_028301611.1:2121212-2424242 GCF_987345545.1 Pholcus phalangioides
TACATAATAATAAGAACCAGCATAAACAAACGGATAACGCTCCTTTTCCCTGATTTACGCGGTTCTTTCCCAACTTTCCTCCGATTTTAAATTTAAATATCACAGTGGGTATTGCCCTTCAAAACGTGATTTTTCTTCTTCATTGGGTTCAGAGAGTCATAGCAACAACTTCCTAATTGGAAGTTAAAGGACGGGGGGGGCGTATAAAAAATACGGGTTTTTTTTTTTTGTTTGGTGGCACATACTGTATTTTCACTCACAAAACTGGTACAGGGTGATTTCTGAACACGTTTTCAGCATGTTCTTCGTTGGAACCATACCTCTCTCTACAACGGATGTTTTATGAGATAAATGCCGAATTTTCGGACTTAATGGCACCATGTATATTAATGATTCATTTACATGGAATATTCGTAAATTCTGGCTGTTTGTACGCATTAAACACCTCTAAGAATTTCACAAACTTTAATTATAGCAGGTACTACAAACTCAGAAAATATTCTGAATTCTATTACACACATATAATATACACCTATAATATATTCTGAATAAATAATTACATATTTAAAATATCAAATTTTATACTGTAACAACATGGTGATCGTTATTGAAGCGAGTGCACAGCCATAATCAAAGTGTAAATAAAACATTTTATACAGGATTTAATCACCATCAAAAGGCTATAAGAAATCCTCGAAACATGCTAATGAAATGATAAAAAAAACTATTGAAACCGCTAAGTTGTGAGTTTCAAAATCTATCGCTAGGGGGTGCTTTCATTAAAAGATAAAGATCAAGTCGAATGATTTTCTACACAACCGACAAAACTTTTCAAACTCAGTGATAGGGTACCTCGAAAATATACAAAATTATGTACATGTGTGTAGTATGTTATGGGTATATCCATACCCCAACTTAAGCTATCCCTACTTTACGAGGTTCTTTGAGATAAATGCCTGCCTCTTGAATCCAGCCCAATCCACCTGAGATAAAACTTTGATTATGATGTGATTATACAGGGTGA
The DNA here is from genome assembly GCF_987345545.1 of Pholcus phalangioides. Lineage (NCBI taxonomy): Eukaryota > Metazoa > Arthropoda > Arachnida > Araneae > Pholcidae > Pholcus > Pholcus phalangioides. Next base: position 2,122,237 of record NW_028301611.1, read on the forward strand.
TCAGCCAATAAGCCCTTATTTCAAAATTAAATATTTCTACAACAAAGATCAATAGAATTCTGCGGTAAACGGTACGTTTATTAGCAAAACTGTGAGAATGTTGTACAGAAATTTCGAAAATTTAGTTTTTTTTTTTAATTTTTTAAAATTGAAAAAAAAAAACTGGAGATTTTGGGATTCCGAAAATCCTCATTTGTGTGAAGAGAAACCACTGCATTCGCCTAAAGTTACTGCATGGGCTACGGTATGCGCCAGAGGCATTATCGGCCCCTTCTTCGTGCGAGAAACGATTACTACTGAACGTTACGTTACAATTTTGGAACAATTTGTCAGCACACATGGCGCATACCGCAATTACCGCATACCACCATTTAGAAATCATGTTTGGCCGATAGCTTTCAATTTTAAAAAGGTTTGGCCACCATTGAGTCAAACTCAATGGATGGATGATCCAAGACTGGTGTGTTTCAGAAATATTGGTTTCAATTATCCGATATTTGATGAATTTCTATGCAAATTTGTATCCTGACTCACGCGATTTCGATTTACGGACTTCTTGTCGGTCTCTCCTATAGTGCAACTTCGGGATGTGTTACTGTACACCAGCGTGTTTCTCAACGTAGGATCCGTGGACTAGAAGTGGTCCGCGAAGATGGTGCATGTGGTCCGTAGGTAGTGTTGACAACTGGACGAAAGTATCAGACCTACACACTAAGGGTGACCATACTTCATCGATATATACGGAAAATATCGATCCTGAGAAATCGCTGCAGGTTGGCAAAATAAAGGGCATTTCATATCGCAGTTCACAGAAATGTAGAAAACGAAAAAAAAAAAAGTTATGTTCATATTTAGTTTTTCATATCAGTTTTATTCCTCTAGACGGAGCTATGGGTGATTAGAAGTATCTAAAATGCAGTAAAATGCGAAATATTAGGATATGAAATACAACAAAATGCGGGAAATTTGAATCTTAAATACAGCAGTTAAGGGAAATCGGGATCGTGAACACAGAAACTATTGAAAAATTGGGAAGACACGGAAAATTATCAAAATAGAGATTAAACTAGCATCTTAAATACAGCAAGATACGGGACATTTCAAATTTTCACCAAAATCATTGCATCAAATCGGCAAAATCACTGACTGTTGCCTAAAATTGCTGAAAAATCGACCGTGGTCTGGAAGTAAAGGGCTGATAAAATCGCATTAACCTGAAATGTTGTTCACGGAACGTTCAACACGAGACAAATAGGTGAGATAGATATTCGTATCTATCACCTTAATCATCATGATACGATTTATAATTTATGAAAACTATCCACCTTCAGAATTCTAATGAGGGTTACCAATTCTTCGTTGAATGAAACGGTAGAGTCGAAAATTCAGGAATGTTCCGTGAATGCGAGACGTATATTACTGGTAGTATGCTCACATCCCCAATGATGTTGGTTTGGGGTCTGTCGAACTGTTTCTGACATTTTACTAATCCTTGCGTTCAGAAAGGTTGAAAAACGCTGCTGTACACACACTCCGGTGTTCACGGTTTTCGTATTCGCAGTCTTTTTCCCATTTTCCTGGAAAGCACTTTTCAAAGCCAATTCTAGTATCGGAACAAGGTATAAAAATTGTACGTGCCAAACAAACATTTTAGAAACCCTCCTAAAGGCTTTCCTGGTGCTTCTGGAAAGGTATCTAGAAGACTGTTGCTTAAATGTTTCTCCGATAGCTAATAACTTTAAAGAAAAAATCGAAATATTGCCATGTTTAGGCTTCATTGCTGCGGTTCCCCGTTATTACGTCATCGATGAATCTACGACGAAATACTCAATTTAGCTCCGGGTAGTGGATGTCTCAGGAGTGTGGCATTCGCCATGGCATCTTTGGCCAAAGTGAACGAATTTGTTTGGCACGAGCAGAACAAGATGAGTTTATTTGTTTTTGTGACCTTCGAGAAATTTTATAAATGGATGTAACAAATCGGTCGCTTTCGGAATAAGATGTCGATAAAAATTGTACATACCGAGAAATCTTCTAAGTTGTGTCAAGATCGTTGGCTGTAGATAATCCAAAATACACTGAACACTCGATCAGTCAGAAGTTCCATGCCCCTTGCATATAGTCGGAATCCTAGGAAGTCGGTGGTCCCTTTACCGAAGCTGCACTTAGAGACGTTGACGCAGAGTCCATATGAAATCAGGATCTTTTAATGAAATCAGGATGTCGTCGACGAATGTGTAAACTCCCGGAAGTCATCTGGTCACTTCATCGATGAAAGGTTGCAGAAGCGTTGTACAATCCGAATTGCATGCTGGTGCTTTCGAAAAATCCGAACGGTATGCACATAGCCGTTTTATGGATATCCTCAGGATTTATTGGGACCTGTACATTGAGCAGCTATGAAAGATGTTTACATATTCATCAACAATCATGCAATTGAATGCAATTTATACAAAATAAAATACTTTAACAACAATATGACCATAATTAATGTTAGCGCAGGATGATAGTTAAAGTCAACGCAAATTTTTCTATAGTCTAATTTATTCATCGAAATGTTGCAAAACTCTGAAAGAGCATAAAAAAAGCCTGTTAAAAAACCGGAAATATCAGTTTCAACAGTAGTCACTAGAGGACGCTATTAATGAAAATTGTGATTCAAATGCTATTTTTTTTTTAACTGATGAGACAAAACTGCTCAAGCTTTCTGATAGGTCATCAAAAAAATCTCCAACGTTGAGTATGCAACAACGTGCTTTTTGCTGGTGAAACTCTTTTGCTGACACTGTGATTCCCCGCACAGAGCTATGCAGCGACTTTCGACCTTTAAATGTGCTTCAGAAAGGATCTTCATCTCTTAATTGATTCTTTAATCGGCAGGAATCATTAAACTCCCTGTAAAATGGAAGGTTTGCTTCTAATTATCAGCATGAGCAGAGTATGGGAGATAGCAAAATACGTTCCATTGAGAAATCAGTCTCACAACATATCCGCGCTTGTCTTTGCTAGAGAATAACAGGGTTTTTTTTTAAGACAAACGAGATATCTCGTGAATGCCAGTGAGACGGTTGAGAAAGAGCGTTCATGAAGTTCCATAATTTTCCGATGGTTAGTTGAAATTCAAGGTAACAGACTTGGAATCGTACCTCTGCGAGCGACGGACGGTTGTTGAGATACAGACCGCACTAGCAACTTAAGGGACACCCTGTATTTGGTCCAAATTTTTCTGTTGCAAATAACTCTGTCATATGGAAAAATGTAAATGCTTCTATTTCTGAGTAAATTCTGGCTGTTTGTAGATATCAATCAACCCTTAATATGTGGGTTGTTGTAGAGTGCTATCGCCGAAATACCTGATTGGATCATAGAGGTTTATATTGAGCATGATTCAAAATTACAGGCAGTAAAATTTTCATGTACATTGTAAATCAAATACTAATTATTTAGAACATGCAACCAGCTTACTGTTGTAGGTTACCAAAAAATTCCCCTGCAACGTCGAGTTCAAAACAACGTTATTTTGCTGACGAAACTCTTTTTGCTGACATGGTGATTACACGCACAGAGCTATATGCAGCGACTTTCGGTCTTTATAAATGAGCTTCCAAAATTATCTTCGTCTCTTAATTAACTCTTTGACCTAATAGAAAAACACTAAAATCCTGTAAAATGTCATTTTATTTTATGATGTATTCGGTTTCCAATTACCAGCAGTTGCAGAGGAGAATGATAGGAAAATGTGAGTTCCTTTGAGAAATCAGTTCCACTAAGTATCTGGGCTTTGCTAAAATAAGAGATTTTTCTTTAAGAAGACGAGAAATCTCGTCAGTGTCGGTGAGACAGTTGAGATGTTCAAGAACCCGCTGTGGTGGTCGAGTGGTTATAGTGCGGACTCGTGATGCGAGGATCCGGGTTCGAACCCCACAGTGGTGGTCGGCTGAAGTTGGTTTTCTGTGGTTCCCAACTTCAAGGCGCAAATGCGAGCCGATCTCCCGTTAAAAAGTCTCGCCACAGAGAGCAACAGTCCTACAACGGTAAATCATTCAACCATAACACTTCACTCATAGTTAGAAAAACTGGGGGCAGATGACAGCACTACACATAACAAGCATTACACAGAAACAAAACTTTACGTCAGGTTGCACTACACGCACATTCCCGCATGTACCGATTCGTTGGGGGGTTCCGGGGGGGGTGCATTTGGGGTGTAGCAGTAGTAGGTAGGGCCTCCAAAAAATGGCTCGGGGATCCATGATGTTCTTAAGTCAGCCACCTCGTTGGGCAATTTGCCTGTTGTGGCGTCGTATTTGTATTTGTAAGTTGCTTAATTTTCTGACGGATAGTTATAATTTTCAGTGACAGACAACTCAGTACCAGGGCCGTCTTAAGAGCATAATGGGCCTCCGGGCCAAGTGGTTTCTCTGATACCCTACTAAAAAATTCTAGAAAATTTTAACTGGATCTCATTTTCGTGAGGCCCTTCTACTCTTGAGGCCCCAGGGGCGGGGCCATGCGTTAAGATGACACTGAGGACACATATTATACTCAGAACGTATTTTATTTCTTAGAAACACACAGTACTTTAGAAAATTATTGAAAAAGGCAGTTACTTAGTTAAAAAAATTTCTAGAAAGCGTTTTACAGTTTGAATCATAGAGATGATCTAATGCAGTGTTTCCTCAACCTTTCTGAACCCAGGGACTAGTAATATATCTGGGACAACTCGACAAACCACTTGAGTCCCGTATTACGGGACATTGTATTTTTAGTTGTTCTGAAGTTCTTATATAATTTGTCCCGTTGTTTTCAATCATGTTTATTTAAATTTATAATGTTCACTAAAATCGTTGATAAACAACGTTTTTATAACTTATGATATAATTTTGGGTATAAATACGAATGTTATCACATCTCACATTATCAAGTTGAACTGTTTTTCCTCACATTTTTCAGCAATTTTAACAACAACAATTCGGGATTTTGCTGACTTATGACAACGTTTTAAAGACAGTTGGCGACGTCCCGTATTTTAACAGTAATCGAGTCATTTGAATGTTTTCCTCCCCGTCAAATTTTTGTTTACTGCTATTTGTAGCAACTTCTTATTTCTACACCCTTCACAAATTTTTTGCAACAAATTTGTGGTAAGTTGCATTTTTCGGCCACAAATTAGTGATATCCCGTATTTAGAGGATCGCATTTCCTTTGATTAAGTAAAATGAACACGAGTACGAAGGCAAAATTTTTTTGTGATTCCAAATGGATATTACTCTATAATATCAATTACAACAATTGATTAACTTTCCATCCAGTTAAGTATTCCCATCAAATCTGCCTGCGGGCCACCTACGCCATCGTCACGGACCACCTCTTGTCCGCGGACCATAGGTTGAGAAACGCTGATCTAATGCATTGCTTCCCCCCTCCCTCCTCCGGTTCTTTTATTCGCTCGAACGGTCCTAAAAGGTCATGAAAACAAGCAACAATCGTTATGAAAAAACCATACCGTTCTCATTCAGAGAAGTCGAAAGTACTGTATGAGCTTGATAAAACGTGTCAAACATAACATTGGAGGGGACGGACACACACACGGACAGAAAAATAATAAAAACAGGAAAAAATAAAATACCATTTCACGCACATTTCCTTACTCCTGGAATACGCGTTGCTCAGTGTTGCAGTTACTCACGTAACACGCAAATGAAGCGTAACATAGGAAAGTTCCACACTGTTAGGTTTAGTCCTCTTTTTTGCTCTACCCCGTCCCTTTCCTGCCTCATTAAACATGGTTCCGGGAATTTTTTTTTCCCCCCTCGTAGAATCTTTCATTTTTCCACCGAATTCCCAGAAAAAAATTTTCCTTTTTTTTATTTTATTTTTGGCTCTATCCGTTGTGTGTGAATTCCCGGAAATAATTTTTTTTTTTCGTATCCTGGAAAAATTCTTATCCTGACTCCTGGACTCGCATTTTCGAGAGCTATTCTCCTGCGAAGCGAGAGGAAAAAGAAAGCGTGTTGTGTTTGTGTGTTGGGAGTATATTTTCCCGTGGCTTTTATTTAATGTACGAATGTGTGTGACGAAAACAAGCAAATATTCCCAATGGAAAGAGTATTTCAAGTATCAGACGAATAATTACACTGAAATTAATGAAGCATCTATCCGATGAAATAATTGGTTTTTTTATGTACCCGGTATACTTATATACAGGGCAGAGTACGTTGGGACGCAGCTCATTTGACGCGAGACGTTTGGACTCGTGATATTTTGTAACAATGATTGTATGTCACTCAAAGTGTTATTAAAAGTCACTTTAATGACTCGTGATATATTTGCTGATCACTCAAGTGACCTTGCGCGCATTTATAGATCACTCAATTGAACTGGGGTGCATTTACAGAGCACTTACGTGGCTGCGACACATTTGATCATTCGCATGCTTGTGTACGTACGCTTTTGGTCACTCACACTCTTGCATATTCTTTTGGTCACTTGCATGCTCTTTAGGTCACTTGCATGCTCTTTAGGTCATTTGCATGCTCTTTAGGCCACTTGCATGCTCTTTAGGTCTCTCGCATGTTCACACACTCTCTAGGTCACTCATATGTTCACACACTCCCTAAATCGCTCGCACGTTCACACACTCTCTAGGTCACTCTTTTGGCCATTCACATGCTTCTTAATGTTTTGGTGCTTGCACACGCTTTGCGTCACTCGTTTGGTCATTCATATGCTCACACACGCTCAAGGTTGTTTAGCTACTTTCGTCATCCACAGGCTTGCGCTCCCTATAGGTCACTCTTTTGCTCACTCACGTGCTCATGAACTGTCTAGGTCACTCACTGACCTAGTCATAAAATTTTGTGTGCCGCCCTTCTCCTACTCTGTACAAACTTTCTTATCTAGTCATTCCTAAAATTTTCCGCCAGCTGCTATAGCCCGTTAAGCCTCCTCCCCCTCTCGCAATTACGTCTCAGTATGTCCTGTCTTCTGTGGGGCTCATCTTGACTGCTTTGGGGGAGGATACAAATGAGGGTAAAACGTTTTACCCGTTTTTAATACATTTTTTTCCAAACTTTCCTCCGTTTTTAAAATTCGAATATCTCAGCGAACTTTACCTCTCTCTGTCACTTGCCACCACATTAGGGTGACCATACGTCCCGTGTTTCCCTGGACAGTCCCGGTTTTTTTCTGTTTCTCTGGCTGTCCCGACTTTTTTTGCAGAAATGTCACGGTTTTTCACGTATTTTCAACGAAGGCGAAACTTCATTTTTTATTCTTCATTTTATTCATCAAATCAACGAATAAAATTAACTTCCCAACTCAAACATATATTATGACACTTACGACAGCAATTTAGAATATTCATTTCGCTTATTTGTCATGTTTTTTATTTTCATTCACTGCAATTTCAAGTGGAGATTCATTTCCCGCGATTATCAACTTTTGTGTGATTTTCACATGATTTGGCAACTTTGCTCACTTTTGGCACCATTTTTGGCGATAATTGGCAATGTTCCGTATTTTCCCGTATTTCGAAGACCAATTTCCCGTATTTTTCTCGAACAAATATGGTCAGCCTACACCACATCCACGCTGGTCATGTTGATGCTGTTAATTCTCAATTTTATGTAATTAATTATGGCCTAGTATAATTAATAACAATAGTTAATAACAATTAATTATAGTTAATAACAATTAATTATAATTAATAACAATTAATTATAGTTAATAACGATTAATTATAGTTAATAACAATTAATGTCGAATGTTTTAATTGTTAATATTTAATAAATAGTTTTTGATCCCTTCAAGTTCGTATATTCAATATGGAGTCATACACCACACCACCAGATCCCTACGAAAGGGGGTTACCCCCGAACTCCCTCCTGGTCTTTCGGAATTTTCTCCGGCACAACCGCGCGCTCCAGGAAAATCCGGACTAAAATCACGTAAGCGGCAGATCCTGGTCATGCTCGGTCTATTCTGTTCTGTTATTTCTCCCCTGATGAGAACAGAATAATTCTACGTTTCTAAGTGCAATATTCACAGAGATATTTGAATTTTAAAAACGGAGGGAATTTGGGGAAAGAAATGCAAATAAAACGGTTTTTCTGAATTTAACGTTGCTTTTCCCCAAACTTTCCTCCGTTTTTCGAATGTCTTAGTGAATATTGCTCTTAGAAATGTGAAATTGTTCTGTCACCATCGGGGAGACAAGACAACAACTTTTAAATTGGATTTTGGGGCACACGGGGACTACATAAAAAAACTATTTCTTTTTTTATTTTAATAACTATACAGCCCCTTGAAACTGCACGTTATTTGGAAACTTTTTCTAATTGAAAGTATGCCTCTAGTAGCAACGGTTCGCCAGTAAAATGTCATACCCTCGCTCCTGTTCGCTATGCATCCGGTATTATCAGTTACTGTGATGCATAGGTAATATCCCGATCCAAGCAAAGTTCTCGGCACCAGTAACAATTTCTACCCTTTGTTTTGTTTGGTTCATTCACGAGCCTTTTATACTCCCTGTTTCCTTACGTATATTATACAAATGCACATACACAGGAGCCACGACAGGCAAATTATCCAGTGACGTGGATGAAAAAAGATGCCCATAAGAAGATATGGATGTCAAATATAACCAAACTATAGAAACGCAGTATAGAATCATACATCACGAAAGGAAAAACAAAAGCATAATTAAAACTATATAATGCTCTGCCCATAAAGAAGATTATGGTTGTCTTATCTAAGTATGGATAGTGTTTCTCTCGATTTAAAAATTCCACAATATGTTTATCGTATTTGTTTTTAAACGTGACAACTGTGAGGAACATTCACGACCCCTGAAGGTAAGCTATTCCATTTATTGGCAATCCTATTAGAGAAAAACTCCCTGCGACATCACAAGCTGGAATCGTCCCTTACTAAATGGCACTGGTGTCTCCTTGTCAAAGCAGTCGATTGACAGGGTATTAATAATTCATGTTACGCCATCCTATCCATCCCGTTGAAAATTTGAAACAGTTCTATATCGTATCTTCCGACACCTGCGTTCCTCTAATACAAACATATTCAGAAAATCAAGTCTTTCTTCCGCCAGTGAATCCACCACTGCGCAACTGAACTTTGTATGTTCAAGTGAACTTTGTAATTTCTCCTGACTTGATCTCATCATTAGGACTATAATATCCCTATATAAATATGTCTCTAACTGGCAATGAAAAGTCCTCCCCCCCGGCTCCTTCAGTCTTGTGATATTATTAATACCAGCAATTGATCAATATCAATAATTCTCACTTACACATTTATGAAGTAGTTCATTGGACCTGAATTCGTGCATGTAACCTGTTTTTCATGTTCTACTTTCAGAGATTCGGACCTATGAAAAAACCCTTCCTACAGAAGACAAGATGAGAGAAGTTGTTGTTGCAGATTGGCTGATGGTTGGGGACAGAGTACAGTGAGATGAAGGCGGATCGCTCGGGATGTTTTCGTTGGCCTCTTGGGCCATGTTTGGTGTTTGCATAGCTCTTCCCCGCAGCCTTTCAACCAAGTCAATATCCCTCTGTAGGTTTGGTCTCCGAAACCTTACAACATACTCTTGTCCAGGACGAACTAAGCCTCGGAAAAGCGGAAGAATGAGTTAAGGAAACGCGAAGAGACCTCTTTGAAAATGAAACCGAGTATTGTATTCGATTTTTTGACTACCGCTGAATAACGTTCAGAAAACCTAAGCCACTCGTCAATGAGAATTACCAAATCGGTGACCCTAGTTGCATCCGGAATAGTAAAACCATTCAACACTCGTAATTGAAACGTGGGTTGTTCGAACCAGTTGAACGACCATGCACTTATCAACACTAATGGTCATGCTCCATTCATTAGCCCTTGCTGCAATCATATTCCAATTTGTCTGGAGGGTCTCCCTCCCTATCGCTTGGATTCCCTACTACCCTCATTACCTTCACGCCATCTGCGAATTTGCTAACAATCCCGTCGATACCCTGATCGAGTTTATCGATAAAAAGTGAATATTGGCAGTGCATTAAGCCAAATTAAGAAAGAATTATCGTTACGTCGATAAAACCTGGAACAGTAAAAAAAAAGCCGAGGAATGTGTCTCTGTGTCTAACGTCGAAGCACGACACTCGTATACAAAAGAATGAGAAAAATGGCGGATGGAAAACGCGAGAAAAACATCTACAACGGTGATGTCTATCGAACTGTCGTCTTCGGTAACATATCATAAGAAAAAAGCAGTACACAGGAATGTGCTGTTTCAGCTGTACTTATCGCCCCCCTTCAACTCAAATGACTTCAGCAAAGAATTGGAATCCTTTGGCTTCTGTAATTTCCCTGGCCGTCTCCTCTCCTCGTTATGACTTGGCTGTATCTCCTTCCCCGAACCCAATTATTTAGTCGATTTTTATTCCAGATGTCGCTCACTCACTTTTGTCTGAAGGAGCTACTTCGTTTGCAAATTTTGTGGGTATATACGTGTGGAAAAATTCAGTCTTTGGGACGAAATATCGGGATTGTCATGAAAATTCAGGTTAATATTTTTTGTTGGGGGATGATTCTCAGCTTCTGTTGTGCCTTTTTATCATATTAATATGAACATTTTTTATCAAGTCCGTTATAAAACTATCCAAAAAGTAGTGGCTTGCTTCTAGCGAATCACACGTGTTCTGGTTTTCACTACCACCGGTTTCATAACAACGTTACGCATGCGCACTACTAATACTACTACTACTACTAAACCACACATGCACCTCGTCAACATTCCTCTACGGGAATTGGTACATGCTGGAGTGCGCGTGTAAGTGTTGTGAAAAAAAAGTTGTTACGTGTAGTTCTGCCATCCGCCAACAATTTTTCTAACCATGAGTGAAGTGTTATCATTGAATAATTGTAACAGTTGTACGCCTGTTTTTCTGTGTGGGAGAGACTTTTATTTGACGAGGAGATCGGCTCGCATTCGCACTTGAAGTTGAGAATCGTAGAAAAACCAGTGCGCATGCGCAGTGTCGACAGCAGATTTTTTCCCACTTTTCTTTTACCGTTATCTTTGCAGTAGTGGCGCTGGTTGACAGCTGGGTTCGCGGTGCACGGCTGAAGTTGGTTTTTTTTTTGTGGTCTTCCAATTTCCTATTTAAAAAAGTCTATAAGCAGAAAGAAATCAGGCCCACACAACATCAAAAATTCCCCCAAGAGTGTGCAGACGAAATAAATTTTCGAGTAATTTGCTATAGAATTCGGAAGACAAAGGGAGGCAGCATTTCTGCATTCTTTGGAGCTAAACTTCAGGAGAGTGCGCAGCGTCTAGACACCACGTTCCGCACTGCACCAACTTCTTCAAAGTTTCTCCGAGGAATGTTTACGAGGTGCGTGCGAGCTTTAGTAGTGGAATGTGGTGCCGTCGCTGTGCGGCGCGTGTGGGCATCATGCTCGACTCTAATCGTAAGGATAAAACCATCGAACCCCCGTTGATGTACAGTGGTGGTCGGCTGATGTTAGTTTTCCAACTTCGAAACGTCACATTCCTCACGTACAAAGCAGTAGACCTAACACAATACTGGCACAACATGAAAATTCAAGCATTTTACCATCTTTACTTCAAAATATGTTGGAATCGTGACAGCACCAAAACAACTCAAAACAAGCATAATTCTGACAACATAAATACGTAAGGACCGTGCATATACACTCCGAATACACACTCCGGCATGTACCCATTCTTTAGAAAAATTCCGTAGATAAATGTGTACGAGATGCATGTGTGGCAAGCGGACGCAACAACATAAAATTCTGTGAGTGCTAATAGGGCTAGCCGAATGTAAACCAGTGACACGTGTTTAACCAGCCCCTCCAAGAGATAGGCGGCCTCCACACGGGTTTCCATAAACGTCATTCAGACTACCTAGCAAGTTTGCCCCATTTTGAAACACAGCATCCTATTTCGTTTCTTCTTATTTTGGCGATGAATCTTTCTGATTGGCTCACAAATACCGCATAGTGATTGGATGTGCGTCATAGAAATCGTAAATTCTGAGCCCGATCATTTCTTTTCCTCGCAACGATGATACTGCCAAAAGCAGGGAATTTTTTCCCCCTGAATATTCTGAGGGAAATTGGACTGGTTACTGACGTCACAAACAGACTGTGAGGAGGCTTTGTATCTCTAGAGGTACTGATTCAACCCCATTCTACAAACCGAGTGTAATGTGAAGCTATCCACATGATTTGAAACAGCTCATCTTTGCAACAGTTGATTCAATAACACTATATATGATACCAAGGAATTGGCAAATCATCGAGTATCGTTTGGGCATCTGAAGAACCATTATGGTGCTGACATTGAACTGTATTTACCGGCAGATATGACGAGCAGTCACCCTCCTCTAATGCAACTAAAATCTATAGCTAATCATGGGGGGGGGGGGGTTCTCTTAATACAGTCGAATACCGTTTCAATGAATACCGTTATAGCGAAAATCGCGTTTCAACGAACCTTTCTCTAATCCCTCCAGATATGTTTACATAGGAACAATGAAAGAACCTGGAATTCCTTTATAACGAAATTTCATCATAACGAAGTGATTTCTCCGGTCTTTTGTAGTTCGTTGTAACGGGATTCGACTGTGTAATCCGTAATTTTCTGATACCTCTAGCTCCGGACACCCTTTATTTTGCTTAACTTAATACCCACTGATATTGAACATCCTCGTTGTTCACAGTGTTGTACACTGACGCAGCGAATGGTGATTGCTCGTTAGTGTGTTGTTCTTGTCTGCCTCGTGGCAAACTGTGTAAGTACTCGCATGAGCTGAGTGATCATGTGTTAATTTTGTTTGGCTCTGTGTTAATTTTGCTGTTATGTGAAATACTACTCGGAACGCTTGATTGTGTTCATTTTCACCATTCGACGGCTGTATGTATGCCAAGTATGCTAAACCTTCAGGAAAGTGAGGGCCACTTCACTGGTTTGAAAACTCGTCGTGGGCCACTTAAGTGATCTTTAAATGTGCTACGGATAACTTTAGTGTCTCTGGGAATGTGGCGAGAGTAACTTAATTGATGCAAAACTGCAGCGTGGGAAGATTAAGTGCTCTGGAATTCTGCCGCTGGTCACTTGAGTGATATGCAAATGTGCAGCCGGTCACTTCATTGATCTGCAAATGCACCACGACCCACTGAGTGATCTGGGTGTGAGCCGTGGGTAATTCAAGTGATGTGAAACTGCACTGTGGGTCACTCAAGTGATCCGTAAACCTGCTGCTGGTCAATTGACTGATCTGAAATTGTGCCGTGGGTCACTTAAATAATCTGGGAATGTGCAGTGTTGTACTTAAATGATGTAGAACTGCACCGCAGGTTACGTGAAAGATCTGTAAATGGGACTTTTAATACATTTTCACAAAATTAAGATTGGCAACAATGGCATCTTTGACTCCATTTCATGACTTTCGCAAAAAAGCTTGTTTTTGTTACAGATACTTTTTTTCAGCGGTGTAAAAAGTTACTCAGGCTCAAAAATGGTCTTCTTTTTCATATATGAATGGTTTACGGAAAATTCACCGACAGCAGTTCGACACGAGTCAGTGAGCCAGGAATGACCGAGTGACTCAGTAAGTGATGCAGCTGTTAATGACAGAGTGAACGACTGAGATAGTGGCTGATCTAGTGAACGAACGTCATATAGTGAGCGACCCAGTGGTAGAATGAATCATCTAGTGATTTATTGAAATTTCGCTGGTGATTGAGAGTGTGTGCGACAGAGTGAGTGGCATAGTGATTAAATGAGTGACCTAGGAAGTAGGTACGCGACGTAGTGAGTAAGTGAGTGGCCTAGGGAGTGGATGTGAGCGACTTGAAGATCAAGTGAGAGAACTACCTACTGAGAGAGTGATCGAGTGAATGACCTGGTGAGTGAGTGACCTAGTGAGTAAGTGAATGACCTGGTAAGTGAGTGACCTAGTGAGTGAATGACCTGGTGAGTAAGTGAGTGACCTAGTGAGTGAATGACCTGGTGAGTAAGTGAGTGACCTAGTGAGTGAATGACCTGGTGAGTAAGTGAGTGACCTAGTGAATGAATGACCTGGTGAGTACATGAGTGACCTAGTGAGTAAGTGATATAATCAATGACTCACTAACTCATTTGCTCACTCACTGACTCATTAGCTCACTCAGTGACTCATCAGCTCACTCACTGGCTCATTAGCTCACTCACTGATTCATCAGCTCACTCACTGACTCATCAGCTCACTCATTGGCTCACTCATTGGCTCATCAGCTCATTCTCTCACTCATTTGCTCACTCACTCGTGCACTTGCTCACTCGCTCATTCATTCACTCATGTCGAGCTGTTGTCGGTGAATTTTCCGGACACGGAATTGAGATGAGAGTCATGCAGAGTAGAGTTTCCCTAAGTGTGTGATGAGACACCCTGGAGGGGGGGGGGCGGTCGTATTGATGATCTACGAGGGTCGGGAGAATTTTACAAAATAAAAACATTTCGATAAGAATCTTAGTTCTATTTTCTGCACCGTAAATAGGAATGTATCTTACTGAACTACCCTCAGCTGAACTAACTATATAAACTAAGTTTTATAAAACTTTCGTAGTTTAATTCTGGCCTTAGATGGCATTACACTATAAAATTTCGGTAAAAGTTCGTTTATAAAACTTGAAAAATGCAACCAATAGATTGGATCAATTAAGTTTGCTCGAATGTAACAGGTAAGCTTAGTGGCTGGATTTTTCCAATTTCATAAAAGGGATTTTACCAAACTTTTATAGTGAAATCCCGACCTAAGAGATATTTGCCTTTTTTCTCATAAATTGAAGAAATTGCTAAAGATTTCATTCACAGATGACGCTGTATCACGGAAAACTCGATATAATACATTAAATTGGACACCGCTCGTGGTTAATGTTCAATAAATGTTACATAAAAGTACCGCATTTGAGTATGAACACCTTTTACAGATCGGGCCACACCAAGAATATAATCACTTTCGATCCTTAGTATCTGCAAACATCGATTATGGAAGAATCTCGATCACTTCAGTGATTCTTGTCATCATTTC
This sequence comes from Pholcus phalangioides, assembly GCF_987345545.1. Lineage (NCBI taxonomy): Eukaryota > Metazoa > Arthropoda > Arachnida > Araneae > Pholcidae > Pholcus > Pholcus phalangioides. The sequence goes on from NW_028301611.1 coordinate 2,137,333, forward strand.
GTTCATGTTGGTTGCCTGTTAGGCGTAACCTCTTGCTTTTGACGTATCAGCTCAACATGAAATCAAGCTGTGTCGAATCTGGGGACCGAGGTGCCCGCAACAGCGTTCCATTGCGAAAATTGAACAGATGTCCCGAATGCATTTTTCGCTATAGGACAGGGGTGGCCAACCTTCTTCCAAGGCGTGCCACAATCAAGATTATTTTTGATGCGTGCGCCACTTTACGAATTCTAACATGCACAGGAAACCATATGTCCCGCTTTTACGGGACACGAGAGTTCTCTCCAAATTCACGGACATACAATGTAATTTTACTATACTGTGCATGTCCCCCATGTGGACATTCCAGAATCTCGTACACACGAGATGTGTAGCAACTATGCCCGAACAGAAACGTATTGAATATAAAGTCGACACATAGTTATTTCAAGAGTGCCTACCATGCTAAATATAGGTTTTGGCACCCTACAAGACCAGCATCCATAAGGCCGGCATTACACCATAAAAGTTTGAGAAAAGTTATTTTATATAACTTGAAAAATGCATCCAACAAGCGCATCGGTTACACTGGAGCGAATGTAACCGATGACCTTATTCGTTGTTTTTGAAGTTTGATAAAATTTATTTTACAAAACTTACTTACAAAAATCCAACCAATAAACATATCGGTTATATTCGTGAAAATGCAACTAATGATCTTATTGGTTGCATTTTTCAAGTTTTACAAAAAAACTTTTCTAAAAATTTTAAAGTCTAATACTGGCCTAAGGAAAGGGTTGCTTAAAAACTTGCTTAAAAACTGGTGAGAATTTCTTTGACTGAAAAATGGAACATAATTTGACTGAAAAATTGAATAGAATTTAATTGAAAAATGGAACAGAATTTCTTAAATTTTTGGAAAAGCGCTCACGTGTCACTCCTGTTATCATGGAGTGCCACTTGTATCCCGCGTGCCGCAGGCTGGTCATTGCTTTGATAGCATATAGTAAAACCATACGGAGTGTCCCGGAAAACCAGGACACATGGTCACTGTCAAAAAAGGGGTCACGCTTCAATAAGTTTGGGCGCGTTAAGTTTTTCATTGTTTCATGCAATTTTAATTTAATACAACTAAATACGTCACTAATGTTGTTTTCCTGTAATTAGTTATGTACAATTCTTTTTATTGAGTGCTAGAAGTAAAATAGTGAATTTTCGAGTGCATCAATGGAAAGCACATTTCCCTCACACGGAACAGGCTATTTACAATGACTAAGTATCTCTCTGAGAGCATACGGAGAAGAAATAGAAGGATGAAGGGCTGGGGGGGGGGAGGCTGCTTCGAAGAATAAGTATAAGGATGATCATCACTCTTTTAAAATTGCTTTCACCCTCTCCTGGAAATCATCTCAGAAGAAAGAGAAACAAAAAACCCGCTTTGAAATCGAGTTCCGTAGTATCCGGTCTCTCTCTTCTATTCCAGAATTTTCCCAAAAACTGGAAACTCTTTCAGGAGTGAGGAAAAATACAAAAAAAAAAAAAGAAAGAGAAATAGTGGGAGAGAGAAAATTTTAGGGAAACCGGTATCACGATCTATTATTATTTTTCCCTCCTTTAGGATTTTTCTTAGAAATCCTTAAAAAAAAAATACATTTTTGTGAGAAAAGGGGAGGGAGAAATTTCAACCCCTCCCCCCTTTTTCCCGAAGAAAAACATTAGGTTGGCGTACGGGGAAAATTTATTCCAAATTTCCATTTTAATTTCTGATATTCAAAATACTTTATACTATGCGTGTTGTTGTACGTTCTTGTTTCGATTCGTGTTGTAGTCGAATATTTATTTATTTACAATAACCCCAGAAAAGGCATGAAATGCACTTACACTGGAATAATAATAATAATAATGAATAAATAACAAAAATAATTAGAAGCAATAGTCAGAAAGGATAGCACTTAGCGTACGGAGCCAGGTCGAAATTTTACAATAGCGGACGCAAATCTTGCGTAGGAGGCGCATACAAGTCCTGATGGCAGAATGTTCCATATTCTCGCCACGCGGCATCTGTATCCGTGGGAAAAGCAATCTCTTCTGGCCGTTGGTTGGCTTATTTGAAAGCGATGCCTCCGTAGATTTACTCGCCTGTCCCCTATGATCTCGAAGAAAGGTTCTCTCGATGGTAGGTGAACAATTTGGTGGACTAGTTTGTAGCTCTTAAGCGATTATACGCCATTCCAGCGCGTGCAAACCCAGAAAGTGAAGTCTCTGGCAATAAAACGGACCGCTCATGCCTGCTATTCATTTAGTAAACGACCTCTGTGGCTTTTAGAGGAGCTCTATGTCCTTGATTTTGTAAGGGATCCATACTTGCGAACAGAACTCCATAGTCGGGTGAACGTATACGCATCACAATGAAATTCTGTTAGCTTTGCAGACTATGCCATGATAATCATCAGTGAAATCCAGAATGTGGCTCATTGCAATACCCAAATCCACGCATGTGTCCGATTGCTGTAACGTTTCATTACCTAGTTGATAATATTCAGGATCGGTGCGTCTACTTAACTGCGTTGATCCGCTTTTTGAATGATGAATATGGTGGTTTTTTTTGTTTTTTTTTGTGTAGATTAGGATTTACGAAAGGTGCATTTGCGTGGAAAATGATGTTCGTGGACCCTATAGATCAGTGTTGTTTCAACCGCTTGTCTAAAGACCGATGCCCGTCCGCGAAACAGTTAGCTCAACAGGCGTATAGCCACTACATAATCTTGCATTTAATCAATGAAATACAGTCTGTTTTATACATACTGTTTCTATATTTTGTGCCGGTCCGCAAAATATATATCATCTCTATGTATTCTTCGCTTGTCTGTAAATTATTCCCCCGTTTATGTATTTTTACACGGTCTGCAAATCATTTCTGCTATTTGTTCATTACAGGTTTAAGCAAATTTGTCTCAACTAAAAATCTCGAAATATTCAAAAATACATCAATATTTTCAACGCTTGGCTAATGCGAAGGTAAAGTCAGGAAAGAAAGGAAATGCAGCTGTCCTTGCGGGAAAGCGCCGTAGACCACTAGACCACAAGGGCGATGAATCTTAAATCTTTCGTTAGAGCTCGCGTGCGCCGAACTGGACCGTACATGGACGGTCGGAACCTAACTCATACCAGAGCTCCCAACTGCTGACACTGCCACCAGGTGGCGACTTATCTAAGGGTGATATCACTCTTCCCTATCCATAAGAAGGTTTTCAAATCTTCGCATCAGCCAGCTGTTGAAAACCTTCGTATGGATAGCGAATAAGACATCATCCTTAGATAAGTCGCCATCTGGTGGCAGTGTCAGAAATTTTGAGTTCCAATCCAAGTCCGACCGTCCATCTACGGTCCCGTTCAGTACACGCGGACTCTAAGTGGTACAATGCACCTAAACCGTACATGGATGGTCTGACCTAACGCAGGCCAAAGCTCATAATTGCTGACAAAATGCACACTAGTGCATAAATAAATACCTTCACAACATCCAGCTTTCTGTATATCTCGCATTAGCAAGTGAGCGACATCATGTCATATAATAATTACACGGAATTTATATGAATATATTGAATTAAATTGAATTTTCAATATGTATCACACACATATATCACTAAGCTATAATTTCAAAAATTTCATTGATGAAATGAAATCAACGCAACATCTTAAATGCAAGCCGAAACGAGGAAATTATCATTACTATAAAACATTATTTATTACAAACTATTCCGAACTCAAAACTAACCCGTCTAAGCAAAGTTATGCCTCAACTAAATCCCTAATACCCAAAATACATCGATATCAAACAACCTGATAACACTCAAAATATCCAATCACTGATGATACTTATATAGGATATTTTATCCAGTCGGGAACTCGACCTGGATCGACGCACGTACATACATAAATCAAGCTTTTGCTCTTCAAAAGGACCTCTTTCGAGTCCATTAGAGTCTATTTAGACTTTTTTTTTGTACAGTAAAATATATATGTGTGTGTGTGTTCTGGAGCTTTGCGTAAAAAAAAAAGGAGTTTTAGGAAAAAAAACAACTTTTTCCATCTCGTTTTCTTTGCCATTTTTTTTTTTCCTGTTCCATTTTATTCATCGTAGAGGGTCCTCGATCCATCTTCTGGAAGCTATTGGGTAGCTCAACACAACTTTCACATTAGACGATTAGCTGCAGAAGGAAAGCGTGTTCCGAGCGACCATCCGAGCGGAATAAATAAATTATTCAATGGTATAAAACGTTCAAAAACCTCTAGCAATGTGTGTGTGTATATATGTACACGGGGCTTCCATCCACAGCACAGGGTACTACCTTTTCGTCGGAGTAAGCGCGCGACGAAAAGAGATGGCTTACTATTATTTTGATTTTTATTTCCCCTGCCCTTAAAATAGGGGGACAAAATATTTTGTTTGGTGAAATCTTTTTTTGAGAGAGAGAGAGAGAGAGGAGAAAAAAAATGTTTCTTATAAAACTTAATTTAAAATTTGCTAGAGAGAAGGGTTTTTCCTCTCTCTCTCCTCAATAAGAATTGAAGATGAAATTCCTCTTAGAAGCTTTAAGAGAAGAGAAATGCCTTTTCTTCTGGAAGAAAATTTCGATTCGTCTTATGGGTTCTTGTATGCATTAATTCTAGATATATATATTGTGTGTGTCTCGTGGGATTGATCGATTTTAGAATCGTGAATTTTCGTTAGATTCTGTACGTCACGTGATGTTCGTATAAGAGAGCGATGGAGAAGAAGACAAGCTATTACCTGTGTTTCTTCTCTATGTGGTTGCGTCTGAGGTTGGGATAATAAAGCCGAACAGGGGAAAAGTCCAGGGTTTTTTTTTTTATTATCATAGATACATTTATTTAATGCAGGTCTTTCTGTCCGTGGCTGCTAGTAAGTAAAATTAGGCTTTGATATACGAAACCAGCAGTTTGATTTTTCTAGGGTGGTTTCGGTGATTCTTGTTTAGCTCAGTAAAGTTTTGGTAATGCTTGTTTTTGTCCATTTTTCCAGGGCTTAGTTCCTTCCAGGTGACAGTCAGGTTTTGGGAACCATACTTACAGCGCGACGTTGGTTTGGTTGGAAGGGGGGGGGGGGTGTGCAGAGAAGAGATATGCGTACTCTTGATGACACACACGGAACTACAAAGAAAGGGAGACTTGGTTTTTTTTTTTTAATGTGCGCTCTTCTTCAGATGTCGTAGGGGAAAGGATATGATTGAAGTGTTTAATATTTTCAACGGGATGGATAAGATAGACCACGAGTTATTTATGCATCGTCAATCAACTTCTTCGACAAGGGAACACCCGTCTCGATTGGTAAGGGGCAATTATAGGTTGTGGTGACGCATGGAGTTCTTATCTAATAGGGTTGTTAATGAATGGAGTAGCTTACCCCCGGAAGTCGTGAATTCTAACACAATTGACACGTTTAAAAACACATATTGGGGTAAATCGAAAAGCTACCTATACTTACGTGAGAGACAACCATAATTATTTATGGGCAGTTTGCATTTGTGAAACTCTTTTTTTATTGCTTTTATTGGATTTCTGTATTTTTGATATAGTTCAGGTAACGTATTCGACGTACATATTTTTCATGGGCATCTTTTTTCGGTCACCAAGTTGGACATGTTTGTCACAAACATGTCACCTCGTTGGGCATTTTGTTTGTTGTGGCATTTTTATTTGTTTTGCCGCTGTGATGTCGGTAATCGTAAATGACAGTCATACCTGTTTTGCTAGGGAAAATTTTCGGTGATACCTGTTTACCTTGAAAAGCGTTTCGGTGACACTTTTCGTTCCTCAGAAACTTTTCGGTGATACTTGGTTTCTTTAGAAATGTCTCGATGATACTTGTTTTACTCACCAAAGGTTTGCCTTGTAAAATTTCTGTGATACTTATTGCGCTCGGTTTCACCACGGTGATACAGAATTTGCCTCGGTTTGAATTCGGTGAACACGTTTTACCCAGTAAAATTTAGATGATACCTGCTTTGCTCGATTGAATTTCAGTGATGCATGATTTGCTGAGGAACCTTCCGGTGACACTTGTTTTGCTCGATGGAATTTCAGCGATTCATGATTTGCTGAGTAACCTTCCGGTGACACTTGTTTTGCTCGATTGAATTTCAGTGATGCATGATTTGCTGAGGAACCTTCCGGTGACACTTGTTTTGCTCGAATGTGAATTTCAGCGATGCATGATTTGCTGAGGAACCTTCCGCTGACACTTGTTTTGCTCGATTGAATTTCAGTGATGCATGATTTGCTGAGGAACCTTCCGGTGACACTTGTTTTTCTCATTGAAATTTCAGTGATGCCTGTTGTGAGTAATTCAATAAAATTAATTTGATTATTGATACATTTTCACGCGTATACAGAATTTGATATTTATAAGTCTGTGTGTCAAAAGAAACTTCAAAAAACTATTAAACACGCAGGCCAGAACTAATTATTTTGGTCCTGTGTATTATTTCAAATAAGTCTAAATTATTAAAATAATTGCATGATTCAAATGAAATTTATTTTCTTTGATTAGTGTTATCTTGCATATACTTCTTTAATAAAAATTTTACTTTGAAAGTCGGTTTTTCCCAAACGACTTTAAAAAAATATTTCATTCAATTGCCAATGAAATGCAAAGAATTCCGTGTCAAACTCTTTATTTGTCTTTTGAAAATAAAAGAAAGAAGTAATGAATTACACAGTGCAAATGTATACACGAAAAAACACTTTGAACACGATTTTTGCAAAAGATTGCAGTTTTTTAGTTCATCCGTAAGATTTAAAAAAACCAATTCACTAAAAATTCTAAAGATATCACGGTAATGTTTATTCGACATGTGTTAAGAAAATGAATCTCCGATTTAGCAATTGACTGGAAGCAATCATTTTTAAAAAGTTGTTGAATTTGTATTTTCGGAACTATATATTTTGTTGCAAACATTAAAATACACGAAACTCCAACGAATGATTAGATACCCATGTTTGAAGGGAAAACATTTCTGAAAAAGTTCAGAAATTACGGTGTATTAGAGTGTTTTTTCCTTTCTTTAATTTTATAGATGAGCTCAAAAACTTCAATTTGATGAAATCGCGTTTAAAGTGTTTTTTCTTGTATATGTTGCTGCTTACTGCCAAAGCCCGAAGTGTGGCCGAATAATGACGGGGGCTTCCCAATTCCCGAATTGGCCAAAATCCGAATTGCAAGAATGATTCGAACTTTCCCGGACATTTCACGAAGTGGCCGGAGATCCCTGGCCAAGGCTCGATGCGCTGGTGCAAGACCACCCGGTAGGGGCGAAATCAATTTTCTTTTTATTCGCCAACGTGTGACACATGTCTATATATACAGCAAAGTTCAAAAGTCATGGGATACCTGTTAATATTGCTGCACTTCGCCGGGTAAAAGGAGGTCCCATACGATATTAGGAGGTATCCCATGACTTCAGTGCTGAAGTGCCGAAAGTCATGGGATACCTCCTAATATCGTGTGGGACCTCCTTTTACCCGGCGAAAAGTGCAGCAATATTAAGAGGTATCCCATGACTTTTGGCACTTCACTGTATACGGCAGCTGTATTCCATTAGTTGTACGGAATGAGGGGAAAAAAGTGAAATTTGACAGAAAAAGGTATAAAAAAAAATATATATAAACACAGTTTTTTTTTTCTACCAAATTTTGGAGGAAAAAATGACCACCGCATCGTGACTGTGGTAAGATTGGTTGCCATAACCAACGTGGATATAACTATCACGAAAAATACCTTCAACTTGACCATGATCCCGAATCATGGCTTTTGTTATAGTACTTTGGCCAGGGACCACTTCGCGACGGGCCGGGTCAATATTTAACGGAATTGGCCAATTCGCGAAGTGGCCGTTCCCACCGCGAATTGACCAATTTCGGGCTTTGCCAGTAACATATAGATTTACACTATATAATTCATCACTTTTTTTTCTTTATTTTGAAAGAACAAATCAACCGATTGAGACGAAAATATTTGCGTTTGATTTGTAATTAGATGAAATATTTTTTAAGGTCATTTTTGAAAAATTGATATCAGGGGTCGTGACACTCCTTTTATGCTTACATTGGCAATCCCGAGATATCTCGTCCATTTCGATCCACTTTATTTTGACAATCCCGAAATATCTCGGGTTCCTAAAACCCTCTCATTTCGGCATTAACGAGCCCAGATACTGTTGTAAGTGTTCTCCCGATAACATGTATCCCCCCCCCCCCGGTCTTGTCAATCAACTTCCAGTTGGCGGAGTCAGTGTTTATTAAAATTCTGTTGACAGAAAGAGAAAGAGGGAATGTGTTTCCTTTCCCATCGAGGTAGCATACGATAAAGCAGAGGTCTTCAACATTTTTGTAGTCACGAGCACTGCCTGTATCCATCAATAAAAGAAGAGCACCCTTTACGGGAAGTTCGACGTACGAATGCATGAAATCAGGAAGATTTCAATCTTTGAAAGCACTTTGTACAAGGAATTTACTTCGAGCTTCGTTCAAGTGCTCGCGAGCACGAAATCGGTCACGAGCATCGAACACTCTGGGTGTTTCAGGGAGCACTGCGATGCTCGCGAGCAACGGGTTGAAGATGTCTGCCATAAAGCATAGAACATAAATGACAGAAAACGGTAGCTTTTTCTCGTTCCTTGTGTACATTATTATTATTTTGTGTTACGGAGAAGCAAGCAAAAGTAAAAAGAAATATTCGTATTGAACATAGGTGGCAATTTCTAGAAGGTTTATTGATTTCCACTGCAGCAGTTATAATGCGTCTCAGGATTAATAGGACTACGTGCTTGAATTACTTAACTATTTACAAGCATTATGCATGCATAATCTTCATCTGAATCTGTAAATGTATGTTTCAGAAGCTATTTTTTGAACATCAGCAGTTTCAACAGAGATAGCACTGTAACATGCACTAATATATATTTTTTTCAATTACATTAACCTCCATACCATCACGAGTGTAATGTTACGACCAAGCTCCAGCGGAATGAATTCGAAAACAAGAGTGTTCCCTGTGTTTTCTTTCTCTCTCTTTTCAACATCGCGAAGCTTTGTAGCAGCCCTATTATCTACAGAGGAATTTTTGTTATATATATATATAATTAGGCTGACCATATTTGCTCTAGAAAAATACGTGAAATTTGGCTTAGAAATATTGGAAGTACGGCACAGTCGCCAATAATTGCCAAAACTCATGCCAAAAGTAAGTAAAGTCACCAACTCGTGCTAAAATTTGCCAATCGAGGAAAATAGAACACCACTTCAAATTGATGTGAATTAAAAAAGAGACAAATGTGTGAAATAAATATCCTAATTTTTAGTCTTAACCATCGCAACGTAATTTCTAAGTTGGGAAGATAATATTAATTGGTGATTTCAAGAATAAAAGTAAAGTTGGCTTCGTCGAAAATACGTGAAAAACCGGAACATGTTTGCAAAAAAGCAGAAAAAACCGGGACTGTCCCGGTAAATACGGGACGTATGGTCACCCTTTATGTAATGAATCTTTCTACTATGTACACGTAAGAGCGAAAGAAAACACGTGGGGCGAGGGAGAAAACAGGACGCAAAAATAACTCTTATGTGCCTCTTATCTAATAATAGTCTTTTTCCCCTTTTGTATCTTTTTCTTTCTTCCTTTCTTCGTTTTTCTAACGCGTGGTTAGGTTAGAACAAGTTTACCATATTTATCGCCGATTCGCTAATTAGAGATAATGCAAATTTCCTGCCAAAACAATGTACGTGAAGTGGATAATGAAAATATTCATACTTTAAATAATTGAATTTCGGCTATTAAAAATTTATGAACTTAACTCGTGAACTCCACTTTCAGAAAAAAAGAAAAAATTGCTAGCTCCACTTAGAATTTCTATAGGTAGTGGTTGAACGCTGTTTAACCCTTTCAGCTGTTTTTAAAATTTTCCTGATCCACATTATATTTGCCACATCGGGAAATAAAGGCGTGTTAAGAGCCCGAGATATTTCGGGGAGGACTGAAACAAAGGAGATCAAGTTTGACGAGATATCTCGGGATTGACACTGTAAGGATTGAAGAAAAACATTTTTATCAAAACATCAGGGCGGCCACAGTTACAGAGAAAAAATAGTCATGTGGTCATCCGGTCTTCAGAGAATGATCACGAAAACCCGACCCCCAAAACGTCCATCAATACATGTTAATTCAAACGTTCCGACATAAACAGAATTTTTATACCCCGAATATGTTTGAGCCTACGCTATAAGGAAGGCAACAAACAACTCAAAATAATTGCTTCCTTAAACAATATCCACTTTCAAATATATATCCAAAGATATGCACACAAACAAAACTTGATATATAACACTACGGAGAGTCTTCAACTTATTCTACCCTTTTTTTCTTCAGTAATATTTTATTTTTCTACGTCCATATATTAGTAAGGGAAACGTTTGGATCTAAGCAAAGAAGGGAGAGGATAGTAGCTTTGAAGAATAGCCATGCAAATGTAATTTGGGAATTACCGGGGACCTAAAAATGAATGGCCGTGTTGTGTTTTTGTTTCAAGAATTAAAATAGGAAAGGAAAAACCTTTTTGTTTTTATCGGGGACACCTCTTGGAAATTTTATCTCCCGCAAACAAAATAAGAAATGGCGTACGTAAGAAACGAAACACCATTTCTGTAATAAAAGCAATTTGAAATGGTTCCGGTAAAAATAATAATAACAAAGAAAAGGGTAGAAAGGAATGAGTTTCCTTTCTTGTTGTTTTTTGAGGAATGAGAATGAAATATTCGCGTTGTATACACGACGCCGTCTAAACGCATGGAATAGCGCCATCTGGTGGTTGGTGAGGATCCAAAATGGATAGAGGAAACAAAATCTCATTCCTACTAAAGAAAAACGAATAAATATGAAAAAAAAATGAAGAAAATTCTTCAATTTTTTTCTGAAAAACAATTCTTTTCTCTTTAATACCTCAGATATAAAAATACTTACATGTGTACTTCCGCCTTGTGTGTGTGGTTTTTGCTGTTTTTTTAGCTGAAATCGAAGAAGAAACAAACGAATTCCTCAAAACAGGAATTCTAGGGGAATCGTCACCTTTAGTTTTTTAAATATTATTATTTCTTGATTCGTGAAAAACAAACACCTTTTCTTAATTACTCTATTTCTTTCATTAATTATAACGGTAATATGCACGTTTTACTTAAAAAAAATGGAACAATCCAGAAATTTACGAGGGCGGTTCATGAAATGCTCAAGTTGGAAAGTCCCAAAAATTTGTATTTCGTATTATAAGAGGTTCTTTTTTTAAGCATATATCGGTGGCAAAAAATTTGAATAAAGTAGACTGAATGCGTCCTGAAATGCGAAATAACTTTTGTCCTCTTTGTTTCAAAAAATTAGAGCATCTGACTTAAAAATGATTGTTACATTAATACTTTTATGCAAATTTAAATAAAATTGAACAAATAAGTGTTTTACGTATTTCCTAGTTATGTATGTAAACCTAGAGTAGTTCAATCATCGCATAACGGGTAGAAAAACGGGACATTTCTGCAAACGTGAAATCACATATTTCTCCGAATAATGTCTCACAAGCATTCGAGATGGCAAAGCACGAATCAATTTCTACGACGGCAACACTGATTTATTTTACAGAACAGGTAGTTAGTTACACGTATTCACAATTTTAACAAGCAGCGATTTGACGAAACACGCTAAACATAGAGCGGCTTCTCTGGCGTACAAGAGATCTCGTATTGTAAAAACCCAACGAAAGCATACATGAACTTCATTTATATCGAATTTTACTGTTTCTACAAAAAAAACTTTACATGGTTCTACTCTACAACGACACACTTTCATAAAAGCAAGACAATATGGAATCCAATATGAGATCATAAAACCTAAAAAAACACTCATTCAGTAACAATTTTTATATTTAGCACCAAGATCTTATAACACATTAAGTTAATGATATAAAATTCGAAAGAAACATAAACCGCTTTAAAAAATGTATAGATTATATTAACTCCTTATAATTCAATTCTAAAAACAAATTAACCTAAACTCAAAATTCTAAAGAAGCATCAATATATGCCAAGTGTTTAAACAAGTTTGTTTTGTCTCTCTTGCGCTTCTTCTATGCTTCACTTCTATGTAAAGAAAAGAAAGAAAACAAAGTACGAAACACCATTGGATAAAAATACTAACCATACCTTGTACTGTCCCTATTTTTTTTATCAACTTGCATCATTTATGTATATTTATAATGCTGAATATATTGTATCAATAGCATGTGTTTGCCAATGTTGAAATTATCTGTAGTTCGACTCTGGGCAGATCACATATAGATCTCTTGGATCTAATATGGATATAGGCATTGATTTTCTCCCCCTCTGTTTGTTTTTCCCCTTATTCATGTTTTATCGGCCCTCCCCGTTTTGTATATTTTGTGTCAATAAATTCTAAAAATTCAAAAATTCAAACTCCTTATAGTTCTGTTGTGGCGGTGGTTATATACAACCGAAGAAAGGTTCGAGAGAGTTCTATCATATTCTCGTGAGATGTCATCCTTTCCCTTTGGCGTCATGACGTCACTTACTTATCGGCGCTGTTGCCACACCTGCCAAGTTTGTCGTCAATTTGGGGAGATATACAGAGAAATGCGTTTATGGCTATTTACAGGCAAAAAAAATGACATAATAAATGATAAAAGGACTATTTACATAATTTTTGTAACAATGTGCATTTCCTTGAACAACACGAGAAAAAACGTGCTGGTATCGTACGAATACATTGTACTGTGGCCATCTTTTTCCTTAACGACGGATTTTATGGATCAAGACATTCAACTGATAAGCCTCTGGTAGATTTTGATTGAGCCATGACCTTGAATCCCATCGTGGCTATTGTAGACCCAATAGCAGCTGGTTTGAAATTGATCAGCTTCTTTTTATTTTAGCACAATAATTTCACTATCTCTTGATAGGATCAGTATCAGGTACAATCATCAGAAATCACGAAATCACCGTGGTACCGATGATTATTTGATGCTGGTGGAGAAACAAAGTAATTTACTGTGAAAATTACAAAAAAAAAAAAAATTCTCAAATTCAAAAAGCATCTACTTAAACTCTAATTTAGATTTTTCTTCTTTTAAATTGCGTTCTGCGACTTCTGCTGTAGCATGTGCCTATTTTTTGACGTGAAACTTCTTTAGCCAGGAGAGTGAATATTTGTGAGGGGAAGGATATACATTAAAAAAAAGTGGAACGCTTTCTTATCCCCAAAACCCGTTTCGTAGAATAACTCATTGTGTGACGAAGTTCCGAAAAGTAGATGGGTTGGGTTGTGGTGGTGAGGGTGTCAATTCGGCGAAGTAAGAAAATAAGGTTGGGTGTGAGAGGGAGGGTTAGTTTGGATGGATTGTGTCGGACAAAGACAACTTATTACCTTTCCCTACCCACCCACCCCGTTCCCCGTGATGCCGCAACCCCTGGTCACACGAGAGCATATTTCGCGCGCGAACGCAAGCTTTGTGACGGCACAGTGCCAGCTCCTAATTGCCTGCGATATCATAACGCAAAATACATCCAGGGCACTTCACTTTCTGTCTTTTTCTTCTCACTCTTCACCCCTGTACTAAAGCCCCCGCCTCCCTCTGATTCGGAGCCAACCCCGATTATCGACAGAAATTTTTAGTGAACAGATCTGCCACACATGGGATTTGCAACGGGTTAAATTACGATTCCATATGAAGTTAAACTCGTTAGAATTCTACGGGGCGGATGGATAAAGTAAGTGAAGTTTGAAGAAAGATAAGGGACACACAAGATAAATCTTATTTGAAATTTCAAAATTCAATTTCAAATAATTAAAATTAAATTTAATTGAGGTGAATCTAGAGTCGCGAACCTAGAAGTTTCATTTCCTCCATCATGCGAGATTTTCACGTTGATTTTTATACGTATATAATTCAATTTTTTTTAAATTTTTTTCTTTGTAAGCAATTGAATCCAGACATATTATTTTTTCGGTCACGTAAAATATTGTGACCCGGGCATCCATTACAGTAGACTCTCGATAATCCGGCCGTGTGCTAATCCTGCCCGTCCAGTAATCCGGCGCGTTGTTTTTTTTTTGGCTGTTTTTTTAGCATATAAGAGGAAAACATGCCACTTCATGAATCTGAGCACAAGTTTATATTAGTGGGTTTTTTTCAAATCACTTCTAGTAATCCGGCGATTTCGTTAATCCAGTACACCTTAATCTGATATGTGCCAGATTGCCGAAAGTCTACTGTATTTTAAGCTATGAACCTACCGGGCATGTAAAAATTTTTTGGAAATTTGTCCAGCCCTGACCCTATCACTGCTGGGTTTACTTTGGGGTCATTCAAGTATTACGTCAGCATCGAGAGGGGAAGGGGGTTTCGGATCGGATTTGCTGACTGTTGATGACAAGGGGGAGGGGAGTTGGAAGGTTGCTTACGTCACCGACCACCCATTTGAAGATATGAAATATTCTAAGCTGCTGACGGGGGGGGGGGGGAAGGGTCCGTGTTTTACTGACTTTCACTGACAAGGGGGGGGTGGGGGCAGGGGTCGAAAATCTGTTTACGCAATACTTGAATGGCCCCTTTTCTTTTCTTTTTCACGTCTTATTTCGATGTTAAAATCTACCCTAGCATTTTTATTATTTTTCAGACACTCTTCCTCGTGAAACACTTGGTTATAATCATACACAATTTTTTTTATATATTCCTTTCTTAAGTTATTATACATGTTATTATGAACTCACTCTTATGCATTAACGTCCTATGCTGAATATAAATGTGAGAAAACTTTCACCGGCATTTTCATTTCGAAACTTCAACGCCTAATTTACAACCAGTTTAACACATTGAGATGCGACAACGAAGTGTCTTCAGCGTCAAGTTGTTTGGAAGAGACATACAGAGAGAGAGAGATAATGGCCGAGACACAAAAGGAACACAGATTGAAATTCCGCTCACAAGAACCTTGTTTTGATGTCCGTCTACCAAAAGAGAGACATTTTCCTTTAATCTTCTGTGTGTCGCACAATTGAAATTCATGATGAAAATCCTACGTTTCTCGAAATGGTAACTTGACACGCATAGAATTATACACAATGTGAGACTCATGTACAGAATGAGGTGCAATCATTAGGACGCATGGTAAGTTAATGAAGGAAACGTGCTTCCATCCAGAACCGGATTTTCAAGATTCGTTTTGTTGTAAGAGAGAGAGAGAGAGCGTAGATTATAAATCACCTCAAAAATATTCGTAACATTTAACATTCTACTGGAATCGTTTGTGACACAGAACGCTAAACGTAATTTTCGTCAAAATTGTTGAAGAACGTGTTACCGAAACCGCCGTATTTACGAAAGTATTTTCTTCTTCTATTTACTTGTGATAACCGAGATAAGTTCACTTTCTGACACATCCTTAAGCAACGAAAACAAATGAAAAATGCTTATCTTTCAACCGCGAGAATAATTCATTTCTCCCGAGCGTTCTTAAACAAATGAGATTCCGGAACGTTATCAGGTGTGTTTTTGAAGATGTTCATGAGCGTGAAATAGATAAGTTCAAAAAAAAAAAAATTATTAATTACCAGGAGAAATGTATTCGTAATATATTCCGCCAACTATACAAGCTTCTGGAGAAAGTGGGATCTTGGGTTGTTTCTATTTCTCCCGACTAGCATCAGCAATGAAATCTGTATTATGGATACCCCTCGAGAGAGAACCACACACACTCCCACGTTAACATTCCAACAGGAACCTCTAACGTACAGGGAGCATGTAGGAAAATAGTCAAACCTCATACGGAGTCCCAGATCACCCCATTAGTAGCAGAAAGCCAACACATTCTCCCATCGCATCCGCCACAAAACCCACCCGAAAACTACGAGAAGAGAAGAGGTCCCAGATGTATAACAATTAGGGCAATAACTGCAGGTGCTGGACTTGTATCTCGCAGATCCTTTCCGGAATAACAGAAGGATATAAAGACATCAATATGCAAAATAATATGAGAACATGGGCAGACATCACCTTGGACGATGTATCATCACAATACTCAAGGGGAATAGCATTATAAACAGAATTACAGCAAAAAAGGTAATGCTAATAATAAATAAATAAAATAAAAAATGTGCGAATCAATTGGAGAAAACGAAAATATTACTGCAGTGTACCCAATAAGAAAATGTTAATGTGGGGGTGGAACAAAATGCAAACGCAAGACACAGTTACATAACAAAAGCAAAACGGATATGATAAAATATGGCGAAAAATGAGCGCGGTGTTTACCGGCTATGGAAAGTGGAGCTCATTAAAGCCACACACCAGCTTAGCTTTTTCTTAATTTATAGAGCTGAACATCCAAATTTTATTTTTGTGTGCTGAATATGTACCATAGTATTAATTGTAGGAATGCCGATATTAGAAAAAGGCGTGGTATTCAGAGTCAGGAGAAATGCTCACCTAAAGTACCGAAATTCTAAGGTTTGCGCACTCCTGCAAATGCGCAGAAAGCAAGCGTGTGTGTGTTCCTCGTTTATTGTTCAATAACTTTTCGGCTAGCTAATCAACACACACTGGGCTTTTCAGTTTTACTTCGCAAAACTTTTCCACCCTCACTGCCTATTTTTCTCGTATGCCTGAATGTTCCTTCACGTTCTCCAGGGGTCTCTGTGTAAGATTAAAGGCCCACTGGAACGAATGAATCGGACATTAGGGCATCAGTGCCAGCATCTTCTCCTCCATGTGGCGTGTATTAGGAATATTCTTGAATTCTTGCACCAGCAACAGTGGGGTTCGAGCCCGGGTCCTTACGATGAGGGTCCGTCTCTATGACAACTCGATCAACACGGCATCTGACATTTTTTATTACAACACCATTAAAAATGTTTAGCGATTTTGATGCTATTACTAAACCAAACATGCAACTCGTACATATCCCTCTGTGGAATTCTAACGAATTGGTGCATGTTGGAATGTGTACCTGCTGCACTCTGCCGTTGCTGGATTTGCGACTCGCGTGCAATGTGTTATCCCCCTGTGGTGGAGATCACGTGGGACACATACCGTTGTATTATAAATGATTTCGAGGCATGTTCGTTATTTGCGTATATGTTCTTTGACTTGTGTAGGTCAGTGCCACTTATCGGCTGTTTCTTGAGTTTTTTTTTCCTGTCTTAAAAAAAATCCCGTGACCTAGCGATGCTAACCCTAACTAACTAACTAACCGTGTGATGGCTCGGTCCATATCCTACGGGACTTCTAAGCGATGCTAACCCTGCAAACCGTTTTTTATTTCGGTTATTTTTCCGTTTTTTATGAATTTTTAAAGTTTCTACGGACTTTTTGCCCACCCTTTTATCCGTCGAATCTGGATCAACCAAGAAAAATATGGAAAGAAAAAAGAATCATCATGAAATTCATTTCCAAACCTGATTATCATCACATATTACGAAAAACACAAGACATATTTATAATGAGTAAATAATTGCTGTTTCCTTTCTCTTCTTCTCCAGTTTTTACGAATAGTAAAAAGCAAAGAATTTACAAAACAAAACAAAAAAAATGGATAAGAATTTCCAGTAGGAGAAGAAAGTTGTGGAATGGAAGATTGCGTTTCCGAATTCCCAAATGTTGCTGCTTCACCAACGCTTCGGAGCTCAGTTTCCACGGATGCAAACAAAAAAAAGGAAGAAGAAAAAAAGCTGGAAGCGTGTGAAAACTGGAAAAAAAAAGGAAATATATATATAAAGGATTTTTCCCTTTTCTTCGTGAAATGTTTCAAAATATTTGGCGATCTTGACTTCATCGTCTCGAGAGGGAGAAGCCGTGCCGTCCTCCAGGTTCTTTTTTTCCTGTTGCAAAAGGAAAAGAAGGCGTTTTACTTTCTACTTCCGCATTGTTGTTTCCTGTTCCTAAGAAACTTCCTTCTTTTCCTCCTCTTCCAAGTTCCTTTTCCCATATATATATATTTATATATCAACTCACGTCTCGATCTCAGTTTCTTCCCTTTCGAAAATATGAAACTACAATAAGAAAGAGAGGAATTGAAATATATCGTGAGGTGTAGGAAATAAAATTTCTCAACAGGAGAATCGAGGGAAATAAAATCTCAAAGACGACTGAACTCGTCTGTGAATGTCTTTGTTCCCCGGGACGAAGAAATTTACTGGGATGGGTTATAATGAGTTTGGTGCTCGCCGTAAATTTCTTGTATCGTCTGAATAATTTGTTGTTCTCTCACGAGAAAGCCGGAATTCAACCTCTATCTGAATGCCATCTGTATAGAACGTTGTTTATAGATGGCGTTCTGAACTATCGTATAGGCGTGATGATGAATTCTGAAGTTCTTTTCTCCTTCGGATTTATCTTTTTCCTGCGTTCAGTTCGAGGATATCAGCTATCTGAACGAAACGGATAAATATCTGGCGTTATAAATAATTCTTGTTCTCGAGAAAGACCAATATAAGCATTGTATATAAACATTTGTAAGCATTGCCGATAGATGGCGTTATTAACTATTGTATACGCGGTAGGTGTGGTAATGAAATAAGAAATTTTTATCTCCTTTTGATTTTGTTTAAGGAAATGATTTTAAAAATCACCTATCGGAGTGAACAGGAAGAATCTCCGAAATGGTGGCTGTATTATCTATTCTATAATATAAAATCACAAACAAACTCGAAAAGGGCCTGTTGCTAAGCAACCGAGTGACGGAAGTCTGTTACGGAAGTGGGTTCGATTCATATATCGATATTCACATTCATATATCGATATGATATCATATATCGATATTGGGTCGATATTCACATATCGGGACCCATTTGACCCATCGGGACCATGTTATGTGCATGTACCAAGAGGCTCCTACATCCTACAGCAGAGCCCTTAGGCTGGAATTTAGATTTCGAGCCCCCAAACCAGCTTTTCAGGGGCCCCTCTGTGATTAATTTATAGTGTGAAAAATCAAAAAGTGATAAGAATCGTTGTGGCCCCTGTCAGCCCTTCCTTTGTGGAGGGGGGGGGGAGGTCCATGCCGAGAGGTATATATATGTATAATATACACACACAACAGCAGTGCTCCCAACACAGGGTCGGGGTACCCGGGGAAGATTTCACGTATAAGTAAAAAGTTTTCATTTCCAGGGGCCATTGATGGATCTCATTGTTTTCTTGCTGCTTTAACGTTGAAAAATTTCGATAGCGGAAGCAAAAGATATATCCAGTCTGGGGCCCCACCAAAAGTAAGCGAATTGGTGTCCCGGGTAATTGGTTGGGGGGTCCTGGATTTTATTCGTTGGTAAAACGAATACAAATGAAAATTTTTCATGGCACTCGCTCCGGGGGATGACCGAGAAGCTTCCAAGTCGGGGGCCCCATGTTTACAGGTTTCATTTTGGGTGCCCTGGATTTTATTTGTTGGTAAAACGAATACAAATGAAAATTTTTCATAGCACTCGCACCGGGGGATGACCGACAAGCTTCCAAGTCGGGGGCCCATGTTTACAGGTTTCATTTTGGGGGCCCTGGATGAATCTCATTCTTTTCTGTTGTAGAATTTGCAACAGCGGAAGCCCGAGATAAAGCCAGTCTGGGGCCCCACCAAAAGTATGCGAATTGGTGTCTCGGGTAATTTTTTGGGGGCCCTGGATTTTATTCGTTCGTAAAACGAATACAAATGAAAATTTTTCATGGCACTCGCACCGGGGGATGACCGACAAGCTTCCAAGTCGGGGGCCCCATGTTTACAGGTTTCATTTTGGGGCCCTGGATTTTATTCGTTGGTAAAACGAATACAAATGAAAATTTTTCATGGCACTCGCACCGGGGGATGACCGACAAGCTTCCAAGTCGGGGGGCCCCATGTTTACAGGTTTGATTTTGGGGGCCCTGGATGAATCTCATTCTTTTCTGTTGTAGAATTTGCAACAGCGGAAGCCCGAGATAAAGCCAGTCTGGGGCCCCACAAAAAGTATGCGAATTGGTGTCCCGGGTAATTTTTTGGGGGCCCTGGATTTTATTCGTTCGTAAAACGAATACAAATGAAAATTTTTCATGGCACTCTCACCGGGGGATGACCGACAAGCTTCCAAGTCGGGGGCCCCATGTTTACAGGTTTCATTTTGGGGCCCTGGATTTTATTCGTTGGTAAAACGAATACAAATGAAAATTTTTCATGGCACTCGCACCGGGGGATGACCGACAAGCTTCCAAGTCGGGGGGCCCCATGTTTACAGGTTTCATTTTGGGGGCCCTGGATGAATCTCATTCTTTTCTGTTGTAGAATTTGCCACAGCCGAAACCCGAGATATAGCCAGTCTGGGGCCCCACTAAAAATCTGCGTATTGTGTCCCCGCTACTGGATGTGGGGCCCTGGATTTTATTCGTTGTAAAATTGATAAAAATGAAAAATTCTCACAGGGGGGTGTCCGACAAGCTTGCAGGTCAGGGCTTCATGGAAATGTTGGCAGGTTGTAATTCGGTGCCCCTGAATGTATCTCATTGATTTTTGTGGTTTAACATTGTAAAATTTGCAACACATCGGTAGCCCAAGATATATCCAGTGTGGGGCCCCACTGAAATTCAGCGAATTGAATCTGGGGACCCCCATGGGGAAGTTTTCTGGGGATACTTGATGAATCTCATTTGTTTTTTGTTGCTTTATTATTATTTTCATTAAAATTCGCTTCTTCAGTAGGCTGGTGCTTTCACACGTCCCTTTCCCCTTTTCCATAGCACGCTGATGAAGTGGGACGAAATAAACAAGATATGTCCGGGAGAGAAGTGGGGGGGGGGGGGTTGGCCGCCAAAGGCGGCAGGGGGGCAGAGCCCCCCTAGTATATAATAAAGGTATAGCGAGAAATAATTTTTTCCCCATTGCGGAGTGCGTTCTACTATTTAAAATGCGGTAAAATTTATTACAGATAATTCAAATGATATGACATGAATGTCGCTCTCCACTTGTTAATACAAGATGTACGGAAGACTGGATGTTGTGAAGATATTTATTATTTCAGATGTTTATTTTTTAAGGAAGGAAAAAACTCATCTCTGCCTCTACCGGGAGTCGAACCCGGGTCCCTCGATTGCCGGACGAGTGCTCTGACCACTAAGCTACAGAGAAGATAGAGATTTTCCTTCGCTAGAGCGTATATATGCCGGCATATATACGCTCTAGCGAAGGAAAATCTCTATCTTCTCTGTAGCTTAGTGGTCAGAGCACTCGTCCGGCAATCGAGGGACCCGGGTTCGACTCCCGGTAGAGGCAGAGATGAGTTTTTTCCTTCCTTAAAAAAAAAAAAAATAAACATCTGAAATAATAAATATCTTCACAACATCCAGTCTTCCGTATATCTTGTAATTCAAATGATGTTCATGAAATTTATTGAACAAAAACGGTCGCAAATTCTGTCGACAGTTGGCGCTGCAGAAGGCATACGAATACCGAATATGCTTACATATACAGCGTGCCCTGTAAGTTCTGATTCGACCTTTATTTCATCAACCGTATAGTTTCAATTTAATAAATGCTCGAAAAAAGCGTTAAAAAGAAATTGCCTGCCCATTTATGCAATATATATTTTTCACTTTCAATAAATGGTTAGATTCCCCGGAGGCACCCGAGCCGCTAGGGACAATGTGTTTATAGGTAACCCTCGAAAACTCAGAGGTTACTCTCAGTTTTCGAGGGTTACGGTTTATACCACCGAGTGTGACAGAGCAGCAAGGTCTCTACAGTGTTTGCCATAAACGTCACTCAGACTACTTAGCAAGTTTGCCACATTCTGAAACACATCCTCCTATTTCGTTTCTTCTTATTTTGGCGAAGAATCTTCCTGATTGGCTCACAAATACCGCATAGTGATTGGAGGTGGGGCATAAAAAAACGCCAATTCTGAGCCCGATCATTTCTTTCCCGCACAAAAATGATACTATCGTGAGCAGAGAATTTTTTTCCCTGAATAGTCTGAGGGGGAAATGGACTACTTACTGACGTCACAAGCAGAGTGCGGAAGCCTTCTATCTCTAGGAGGTGCTGGACAAAGCCTGGGTGTCTCTCGGTTCTTATCACTATCAGAGTCATACATCGTTAAGTCTATGAACGGAAACTAAGGCTAACATACGTATTTGTCTCATTATACGTCGACGACTCTGTGTTCACAATTAAAGTAGTATATTCCACACTCTTATGAAGCCATACATACATATTAAAGAATATTTCCTCTTCCGCCTATACACTTAAGAACAAACACAAAGAAGTCAATACAATTCTGGATTAAATTAGAGCAAAATAATTCACAAAACTCCTCAGAAAAGCATTTGTTCTTTCTCCCTCGAGAATCTGAGTATTCTAAATCCCTAACAATACGGGGAGAAAAAAAACCCCATAAAAATTCGAAACTCGAATGTTAAATCAAAATCGCTCTAACACAAGTTCCCGAACACACACATACCATTAGTTATAATAGTTTGTTACTATTCTCTTAGTTTTTTTGATTAATTAATTAATGTCTCGTTAATTTTCCATCTTCGAGTTTTGATTTTTATTATCGGTTCGTCGTGATAAAAATGTTTGTTGATGGAATTCATTTTTGGGGCCCCGGAAAATGTAAAATAACTTCTTTTCCCGCCTCTATTTTCCATTTTTTTTCCCAATTAAATTAAATCCCTCGCAGAATACCCTCTTATTTATTGGAACGAGTTCATAAATTAGTTGTTTAATTTGTTATCATTTCGCGTAAAGAAACTTTTCTATCGCATTTTCCAATTAAAACTGAGCTAATTGAAGTTTTTTTTTTTCTAATCTTTATTTGTATAAGATGGGTGCGGGGATGTCTCTCCACCCTCTCGCTCTCTCTGCTCTTCTGTCAAAAGAAGCGAGGGATGATTTCAATTGGTAAATTCAATTTAAATTAGTGAGATATATAGATGAGTAAGTTATTAATTTTCCAATTTAATTCTTATTTTCTTCTCCTTGCCTCCCACCCATTGATGATAATTTTAATGTTTAATCCGCTTTGGCTTCGAGAAATTGTTCGAGTTTTTCATAAAGTGGAGAAAATGAGACTTTTTTAGGAAAAATTTTGATCCCCTCCCGTTAATGTAGTCTTCTACGGGTTGGGCAAGGAGTCCGTAGAAACTTTAAAAATGAATAAAAACCGGAAAAATAACCGAAATTTAAAAAAAAAACTGGTTTTGCGGGGTTAGCATCGCTGTCACGGAATTTTTTTTTTTTTTTACAGGAAAAAAATAACTCGAAACACAGCCGATAGGTGACGCTGATACGAACGACTTCGGTGGTAGTATGCAAATGAGACGGTTATAAAAACTTGCGCGCCTAATCCACAACCAGTTCACTGTTGTGAACCGTGTATGTAGACCTGCTGCACTCTGTCGTTGCCGGATTTGTGACTCGCCTGCAATGTGTTACTTATGCATTACTTTTAGCAAAAGAAACGTTTGATATTTATAACTGTGACCATATGACCCGTATTTTATGGGACATTTCTGTATTTTTCTTTATTTCTGGCCATCCCGAATTTATTTTAAATATAAGTATGTCGTTTTTTCAATGGTTCCAAAAATTATAAATGCCTTTTTTTAAAGCCTATTTTAGGTATTTTAAGTGCCTTTTGGCCTGTCTATTTCAATATTTTTTGTGCCTAAACTTCCGGGCTCTAATTATTATAATATTAATGATCCATACAGATAAATGTAGAAGGTACCATGTGGTGGTCATGTGGAACACACATACTGCTGTAATTAACAATTTCGGGGCATTCTGTTCGTTATTTGCGTATCTTTTTTGTGACTTGTGTACGTCAGCGCCACCTATCAATGCCACTATCATTGCCACCAAGGCAATGGTCGCTGCTTCCAGGTTCACATATAAAACAACTTCACCAACAAAGCTTCATCATTCGCGCTCGGCATCCTTGTTCACATACACGGTTTACAATGGTGAAGTGGTTGTGGGTGGTTGTGGATTAGGAGCGCAATATCTTATAACCGTCTCATTTGCATATTTCCACCACAATCGCTCGTACCACCGCCATCTATCGGATGTTTTATTGTATCGGATTGTTGCTATCGGAGAATTATATATTTTTTCTTGTCTTAAAAAATTTCCCGTGACCTAGCGCGATGCTAACCCTGCAAACCGTATTTTATTTTGATTCGGTTTTTATGAATTTTTAAATTTTCTAGGTAGGACTTTTTGCCCACCCTGTATATTCGAAATGTTATTGATCTAATTAGAAGTTTACGTTGGAACAATGCAAAAACTTGGAATTCCTTTATAACGAAATTTTTGGTTATAGCAAACTGATTTCGTTATACTGGGGTTCGACTGAATTAAGCTTCGCAAATGTAAGTCGTTCTCCCCAGTAAAAAGTCCCGTCGCAGAGAGCAGCAGATCAACAACGGTACAATTATTACGCTTCACTCATAATTAGAATAAATTTATGGCAGCGATGGAAGCCCTCTACACATAATAAGCGTTACACACGAAAATGCAAACTTCACGTCGGGTACACAATCCCTACACGCACATTCCAGCATGTACCAGTTCGTTAGAAATTCCGTAACGGAATGTGTACGAGATGCATGTACGGTTAAGTATTAGTGGTAATATTCCATATTGGCGTTCACCTGTAATGTTGAAGGAGAGGTTAAAGGGAGAAATTTGCGTTTCCCTATGGTTCGGCACCCGGGGCAACATACCCACCTGCCCGCCCCCTCCCTAATTGCGGCCCTGTATGTAGGGTTACCTGTATTTTAGGGGACATTTCCGAATTTTTTTCATAAAATGTCCTGTTACTCCCCTTACTTTTAGCTGGGCTTACTTGATATTTTCCATACCAAGAATGAATTTTATATTCATGACAAAAAATTAGCAAGCTGCAATTTGCAACTTTACTTGCATTTAACAAGTTTCTAACTGAAATTAGAATGAATATTATTTTTGATTGTTTTTTTTTTTTTTTGGACGTGATTGGCAGCCTCTGAAAATGCCTTGGCTGTAATCGGCAACTTTATTTGATTTTGACAATTTTTTTGCTATAATTGGTGATTTTAGTTGCCTCTGACAATTGTTTTAGTGATAACTGGGGGAAATCTAGTATGGCTCCCGATTCCCCGTAATTTTATAAAGGAAATATAGTCAGCCTAGGGAATTGTGTTGTGTGTATATTGACGCTTTTGTACCAGAACACCTTTCACGGGCCGGATGGAACCTCTTAGCGGGCCGCATTCGACCCGGGGGGGGGCGGAAGTTATGCCCTCTTGATTATGACAAAAATTACTGCTTATCATAATTTGAATTTCATCTCAATTCATCACCCCTGCTATCTGACATTGAGTATTTCATAACCAAGGACTCCGAAGTCAGGAGGACAAAGGGTGCGATTGTCCCCATCCTGCCTTTGCAAAAATCCGAATCATTTGCTCTTATAGTTATTATTTGTTACCAACCTAATATGCCCATGTTGCTTTGACATATGTTTCACGTGCCATGTCTATGTTTTTAGAACTGTGTCAACAAAAACCTGACAATATTCTGAAGTCAAATTCCCTGTCTTTTTTTTTTTTGCTCACGTCTCTTTCTTGACAAATTTTTGCTCTTTTTTGACAAATTTCTGCTCTTTTTCTAAATTATTTGGTCTTTTCTGAATTTCTATCCGCTTCTTTTTAACTGCTCTCTTCCTAAATTTCCGCCGCCCTGATCTGTTTTCCGAATTTATTTCGAGGGAATTGACCTTTTTCGGAAATTATGTGACTTTTGGTGAAAATTCATCTGCTCTCTGCAGGGAATGTGATTCCCAGGTCCTCCTTCGATCCCGACACAAGCGCGCTACCGTATACAATCACTTGTCGCTGCGTATCCTGTCTGCTGATCGCAACTGATTCGCAAGCCTTGCAAGAATTGCTGAAGATTGTAAGTAAAAACTGTATTCCTCGATTTTGGATAACAAATAATAATTTGTTATCCAATTACATTATTTGTTAGTTAATTCGATTATTTGTTAGATTTTCCATAGGGTTATAATGAATTGTCCAGGACTGAGTTGAATAATGGACATAATGGATATACACAGGTTGCACACATAGGGAAAGTCCTTTTATCATATAATACAGTACAAAATGATTCTCAAACTTTTTACACCCGCGGCTCCCATGCCCAAATTATGGGTCATCTGCGGCTGCTATAATAGTTCTACTCATATTTTCACACACGCTTAGAAAAGAACCCTCTTCAAAGCATAAATAGGCGCACAAATCAATATACCGAGTTCTTCGTGAGCCGAGACTCACACTTTGAGAAACACTGGTGTAATAACTCGCGCGCGCGTGCAAACACTTAATCTTACAAGCACACTTCCAAAAGGTACCCAAAGAACGTGTAAACCTCAGGTACGTCATTCATATTTCAAGAGGTTGTGTAGTTGTTGTAATAAAACAGATAACTTTATATTTTGTTACTCTATCCTAAAAAATCTCTAATTCGAAAGTTCCCACCCCCCCTCCCCTACTATCTCATATTTCTGAATGCGATTCGCTGGGATTCTTGAATTCGAAAATCGCTGAAAATATAGGAAAGAAGCTCATAAACTGAAAGACAAGCTTATTCTACATTTCATGTTGTTCTGTTCGTCACTTTCAGCTATTTTCGAATTCAAATATCTCGGTGAATATTGCACTTAGAAGATTTTCGGCTCAGGAGAGAGAGGGAAGGAAATAACTTTTCATCTAATTGGGATTTTTCGCACAGGGTGACAAAAATAAAAGTTTTTTTTTTTTTTTTTTTAATTTACGTTTGAACACGTTATTTGGATACCTTTTCCAATTGGAGGTATGGTCCCAGGATCAACGGTTCGCGAGTTATCCCAGAATAAAGACGGTAGTATACTATGCGCCCGTGTATGGGTATAAGGTCATGATTAGGGCCCGGATGTTTACGACAAACGCACTTTTCCTTGCATTATTGAATAATAATTTTTTTTCACTTTTAAGGCATTCTTTGAGGTTTTGGGGAATTCTTGGCATTTTTGGGATTTTTATTTTCACTTTTGGGGAATGTTTTTTAAAATGAAAAGTAGGCTCCAAAATTTTTTATGCATTACTTCCGTCACTTAACTTGTAATTTATTTTACAGATGGCAAAGTTTAGCATTAATTCCATGTAATTTCGGTATTTTGTAAAAGTTCAAAGGGGGTGGCCACACTCAACCAAATAATAAATGAAAATGAATTCAAGAAATTCTCTGGGAGAGGTTTTTTCATTATATAAAAGGGAACTCGGTATATTACGGGCGTGGCCTATCCTAACGCATTAGTAAATTATAAATTTGAAAAATTCTATTGGCAATTTTTGATGAAATTTGATTTTGAGAATGAATGGGATTTTCAATAGATACTATAAAAATATTTTTCTCCCCTTTCAACTCAACGCAGCAAATGTTCAATCATTACACTTCACGCATAATTAGAAAAATGGATGGTAGATGGCAACAAGCATTACACAGGAATAAACTTCACGGAAGGTTCACTGCACTTACACACGCATTCCAACATGTACCAATTCGTTCGAGGTTCCGCAGAGGAATGTAGATGAGGTGCATGTCGAGTTTAGTAGTTAATATAATATATGACTGGTTCACTTTCTTAAATAGTTTTTTTTCGTTATTTTAATAACATTTTTTGTCAATTTTTGGGGATATTTCTTTTAGTTTCTAAGTTATTTTTCCAAATTTTTAGGATATTTTTTCGAGTTTTGAGAAATTTTTAAGGGCATTTCCAGGCTTTTTTAGATCAACAAGATCCGGGCCTTGGCCAAAGTCACATAATAAAACCCATAAAATATTTAATGAGACCCATCATCAAAGTTTCATCATAAAAATCGCTCAATTTCCCAGATTTTTCGAAGTTTTGTACGGTATATTTCTGGAAAGTTCGATCATACTTAGTGTGAAAAAAAGCAATCTTCAAAATGTTCATAACTATCGTAGTTAGTTTCGTGAATTTTTACAATACCCGAATGTTCCTTGAGACCAAACTTTTAGTGAATACCCGATGTTCCTTGAGGCACTTTGAAAAATTTCCACCAATTTCGAATTCTTCCCTTGACGTCACCGAAACCAGCAACCAATCGGCTCATTTCCTTTTTTACAACACGCTGCAAAAGTCGTTCGCATTTTAAAATTTATCACAACAACAACATTCTCTCCATCAGCCAAAGCAAAACTCAGTTATAATCAACGTTCCTCTTTAACAACACGAATACTTGTCTTTTCATACTTGGGAATAGAGTGGGGGGTTGGAGTTTCCAGAAAATACATGAAGCAATTACTTAACTCTAAGTACTTACTTTGGTAAAACCCGTGACCGCAACGGGGAACAAACACACACACGAGAATATCTACAAGGAATACAAAACGAAAACAACAACAAAAATATCGCGTTCGAGGTAAAAATGATGCGGAAAAGCGTTTCAAAGGGGTTTTTTGAAAAATGGACGCTTTATATACTAAACAAACCGCCATTTTAATTAATGTCGATGAAATTTCGTTTTTTTTAAGTCTCTGAACACAAACGAGATTCGATGCTTGTAATTATATCCAGTTCTCTGTAGATTTCCCGCATCCGATTCCCAAAATATATATAACTTAATATATATTTTTCCCTATTTTTCAAATGCGATGTAGTTATAGAAGCACGAGTCTGTGATGTTGTGTGTAGTTTTGTTTTTGTAACCAATTATAATGGATTCGTTTCTCGTACTGTGAAATGTACGGAGAGTACAAACGTACACATGAATCTCATTTGATAATTTAACTGGAATCGGAATTCATGAAGCGTGTTTCCGAAAGGTTTATTTCGTTTTCAATCGGTTACAAGGAGAGGAAATGAGCGGTATTTCGGGTGGATGAAACACGGTCCATGAATTTTTTTGACTCGATATTTACACTGAATAACAGAGAAATTTAATTCGTAATAATTTCTATCTAACGTCGAAGCGTCATTATGTAGGGTTGTTTCTGTTGTTCTGTTGTTCTTATTCGGTAGAAGATCCTAAAATTTTAAGAACGCTTGATTGTATAGTGGAAGATCTTTATCACAAGGATGGCACAAAAGATGAGAAACTAATAATATTGCAACCTAGAATTCACATTATTGCTGAGTTTTTTCTCGATTAGCTTTTCACAATTTTCATAAAGTACGCCCAGGGCTGTCTTAACATCGTCATACGCCCATATACAAAGCGATTTTTCTGAGAGAGGCACTACTACCTATAGCTAAAAATCCCTACCTACCTATTTGCATATTTACTCTTGAAAATTGGAACCAGATCTATTTGTCACTTGACGCCCCCATGCCACAAGTGTCCAGATGGCCCATGCAGTAAACAAAGTTCTACAAAATAAGGACATGATTTTTGTGGGTCATTAGTGGATCAACTGTGTAGTTTGATCTATAGAAGTAAAAGAAATTCTACCAGGTGTAAATTGCAAACTCGAGAATGTATCTAAAAGAAAAAATACCCAATATTATATAAGGGGGATTCGTCAGAAATAAGATACCTACTGGCAGGACCGCAACTGGATACTTGGTTAGCCGGGGCAACCACTCATTTAGGCACTCCCCTCGTAAT
Organism: Pholcus phalangioides; assembly: GCF_987345545.1. NCBI lineage: Eukaryota > Metazoa > Arthropoda > Arachnida > Araneae > Pholcidae > Pholcus > Pholcus phalangioides. Next base: position 2,167,059 of record NW_028301611.1, read on the forward strand.
GCTGAATGCTGAAGGATAGGTTGAATGGTGAAATTTGCGCCCCTTTTGTGATGCGCCCGGGGCAATAGACCCGCCTGTTCCCCCCAACTACTTGCGGCCCTGTCTATTTAGTAATATTATGGCCATTCTAACATGCCATGGTTTCTCCTTGGAATGTTGTTACTGCCTTTATCTCATCAACTGTTCGTCGTAGTGGTATGGTTCTAATTTTAAAAATTCTCAAAATGTGACCAGAACGAGTTTTGAACATGTGTACGCAAATTAAAAAATTTTAATTTTTATACGATCCCCCCCCCCTCTAACTTCCAATTGGACAGTTGTTGCTCTTCCTCTTCTGAGCCCAACAAACAAATTACATGTTTTTAACTGCATTTTTCCATGAGATATTTAAATTCAAAAACTGGAGACAGGTCAGGGTTTAGTAGAATTTCGCGGCCCAATGCAAAAAAATTTTTGCGGACCCCTTTAAAAAAATGTATGTAGTTGCTCCCCGACTTACTAACTTTTCTAGTTACGAACGTAAATCTTGAAGGGGAAATTTTTTTTTCACAAAGAACGAATTCTATTACACTAATTTTTTTCATTATTTCAGGAACGCGTTGATGGTCGGGATCGTAATCAAACACGATCCGTTGAGAGAGAATGACATTTAAATTAATTTTACAAAATTCATAAATTATTAATAATAATTATCGTGGTCCACCTGCTAACACTTCATCGTGGCTCGAACCATATTGAACAGACATAAATTTCTGTCATACTTTTAAAGCGCTTCATCATCTCTTTATCAAATATACGTTGCAATTCGATAACTTTGATCATTTTTCGAATTATTTATTGCTGTTTTTGTTTGATTAATGTAAATTAATAGAAGTAAAGGAGTCAAGTACTGGAATTCCATGACTCTCCACAAGGGTGGGGCTGACAGGCAGGATCGTCGTAACAGCATCATAGGTCCCCGAGCCAAGGGATTGTTTTGGAGGCCCTACCTGAAAAATTCAACGTCTCGTTTTTCTAGGCACTTCTTCTCTCGAGGCTCATTGTGGGGGAGGCATGCGTTAAGACGACGCTGCCTAAGTTCGCACGAGGCGTCCTCCTTTTTCAGTTTTGAATCTGGTAACCCTATCTGAAGACCACATAATCCGTATTTTTATATTTACTTTCACATATTTATTCGATCATCCATATTGTCCGAATTCTTTTCTGGAAAAAAATTATTATTTTTTCTAGATTAAAAAAAATCGATTGTTGCAAATGTGCGAATTTTGTTACCGAAATTTTCGTCTCATAAAAATATTTTATGCTAAACAATAACAAACTCTCTCTCTCTCTTTTCATCATCGCATGAGTCGCCTGAAATTTCGATATTAGATCTCAGCACCAACAGTATATGAATCAAGCCTCCATCGAGCTTATATCACTGGAGAGAGTATGACGTCAGCGGTCTCAGCTTTGGCAGTGCTGAGAACGGTGTCCTCCAACATCACGTGACTCGGTGAAAATAAACACAATCCTCGTTATATTCTTATCCACAGGAATTTATAACAATAAATGAAAGAGATTATTTCAGCATTGATAAAAGAGATAATTTCAGCATTGATAAAAGAGATAATTTCAGCATTGATAAAAGAGATAAGTCCGAAATTAATGAAAGAGATAAGTCCGAAATTAATGAAAGAGGTAAGTCCGAAATTAATGAAAGAGATAATATCAGCATTAATGAAAGAGATAATAATAAAATCAATGAAAGAAATAATATCAGAATTAATGAAAGATATAATAATAAAATCCATGAAAGAGATAATAATAAAATCCATAATAATAAAATTAATGAAAGAAATAATAATAAAATTAATGAAAGAGATAATAATAAAATTAATGAAAGAGATAATAATAAAATTAATGAAAGAAATAATAATAAAATTAATGAAAGCGATAATAATAAAATTAATGAAACAGATAATTTCAGCATTAATGAAAGAGATAATAATAAAATTAATGAAAGTTAATTCTGAATTAAAGAAAGAGATAATTCCAAAATTAATGAAATAAGTAATTTAATCTTTTTTCACCTTCAGATGAGTTTCTCTATCCTTTTTCTTTAATCTTTAAATCCCAATATTTAGATACCGAACTGTAAACATTTCTATGCGCAAATCAGGCGGGAACTTTGTTTTCACCGAGTCGCGTGATTTCCTTGCATTTGATGTCGCGGCGGCTGGATGCTCCCTCCAGTAATATAAGCTCGATGCAAGCCTTAAGCCGGGTTTTCCTAGGAGCAGGTTTCCTGTGCAGCGCGCAACGTGATTCGCCCAGCGCGACACGCCGTCCACTCGCCAGTAAGAAAAGCAGCATGACTGTTTTCCTACAGAGCGCAATACGCCTCACGACAGCGCTTTACGTCGGGCGTGATTGGCCGACTGCTTCTGGAGGAGTCGAATGCGCCGTGCGCCGCGGTTTCGCCGATATTCTCTTCACTCTTGTGTGTTTTATTTCCCTCCCCTTCAAACCGGAGCATGCAGACGACAGAGTAGCTGATGCCAAAGCCATATACTTTATATATCCGCCGTGATCTGATGCGCTTCGCTAGGAAAACACAAACGCGTAGCGTGATTATGTAACACGTTTCTGCCGGCGCGAAATAGTCTAATTCGGTTCACGCTGCGCAACAAACCTATTCCTAGGAAAACCAGGCCTTAGAATCTCTGTCGTCTGCTTCTCTCCAGGTTACTTGTTTTGGACTTCTCCTTGTGTCCGGAAAAAATAACTGAACTGGCAGTTCGAACTTCCAGTTCTGTTTGTGAGCTGAGCTTGTAGGGAACCGACTTCTTGTTTGTCGTCTGCTCATTAAGAGGTTATTTGTTTTGGACGTCTCCTTATGCTCACATAAAACAACCGAACTTACAGTTTAAATTTCCAGTTCAGTTTATGAGCTTTGTTTATAAGGAGCTGAGCGGAATGAAGGATATAGTTTTTTTACGTTAAACTTCATCCTCACCACATGAGTCACTGTTAAATTTGACATTAGATGGCAGCACATTACTATAAAGTGGAGTATGGAAAAATTCACTTTTTACGATCTTACCTGTCTTCTGCTTGTGTGGAGGTCCGTTGTTTTGGATGCCTCGTTGGCATCGAGCTTATATTACCGTGGGGGGGGGGGGCATCCAGCGCCGTCGCGGCGGCAGCGACATCAAATGCAAGGTAACCACGTGACTCGGTGAAAAGAAAGTTCGTTTGCCCATAGAAATGTACAGTTCGGTCGCTAAATATTTTCATTTTTAAGATTAAAAAAAGTATGGAGAACTCATCTAAAGGTGAAAAAAGATTAAATTATTTGTTTCATTAATACTGGAATAATTTTTTCCGTTAATGCTGAAAAATTTCTTTCATCAGTTCTTGAATTTCCCCCCTTCATTAATTCTGGAATTATTTCCTTTATTAATTATTATTTCTTTCTTTTCTTCTGGAGTAATTGCTTTAATCAATTCTGAATTTGTTTCTTTCATTAATGCTGAAATTATTTCTTTTATTAATTCTAGAATTTTTTCTTTTATTAATTCTAGAATTTTTTCTTTCATTAATTTGGAATTATCTCTTTAATTAATTCAAGAATTTTTTTCCATTAATTTTGGAATTATTCCTTTTTCCTATTTCTGGAATTATTTCTTTCATTAATGCCGAAATTATCGCTTTCATTTATTTTGGAACTGAAATTATCTGTTTCATTAAAACTAGAATTTTTCTTTCATTTATTCTGGAATCATCTTTTATTAATGCTTGAATTATCTTTCGTTAATTCCGGAATTATCATTTTTATTAATTTTGAAATTATCAATTTTATTAATTTTGAAATTAGCACTTTTATTAATTTTGAAATTATCAATTTTATTAATTTTGAAATTATCAATTTTATTAATTTTGAAATTAGCACTTTTATTAATTTTGAAATTATCAATTTTATTAATTTTGAAATTATCACTTTTATTAATTTTGAAATTAGCACTTTTATTAATTTTGAAATTATCACTTTTATTAATTTTGAAATTATCACTTTTATTAATTTTGAAATTATCACTTTTATTAATTTTGAAATTATCACTTTCATTATTTCGTATCATAAATGGGAAAAATGGGGTTTCCCTTTCGCAATTGTTCGTTGCTGATGCTTCCTCCTGTTACTAGAAAGCAAAACGAATTTTGCGAATGTGTTTCTACGCCCGAAAGCAACATCTGTGTCAGTGGCTCTCAAACTTTTGTCAACCGCGTCTCCCTTTCCCTGTACATAGTTCATTAGATATTGCATTGGCGTAGGCTTCCACGGCCGGTGTCTGATTGGGAACAAGGAATAACAGAGTTTTATGGCCGTGGTCTTCTAATCATATCTAATGTTTCACTCCGCAGCTGTGGCGCGCATCTTCGAGTGGTGGAAGTATGCACATTTTCCAGCCCCCGCTTGCTGCAGTTTTTTTTTTTTTTCTGGCTGGATCCTCATGCTCATTCGGGATTGACTGAGAACGGTTACCACAAATCACAAATGAAAAACTGTTCTCAGCCAATCCCGAATATCCTTGAGGTATCCAAGAAAATCACAAGAAACTACATCAAGAGAAGCCGGTAAAGTTGATAACGGGTTGCAAATCCGCAATAGGCGGATAAAGGGAGAAGGCAGAGGAGGCAATCCTCACCGTTCCTCGAAAAATGTGTATTACATCATAGATAGGGAGGGTGGAGATTGAAAATCCACCCCCTCCCGCTTACTGTACAACCGCCACTCACCCTCGCTCGTAGAGACTGAATCCGCTTATGACCACAGCTGCTGGTGAAATGTTAGATATGATTAGAATACCAAAAAAATCCTTGTTCTATATTAGTATATATTGTGTATTCATAAAAAACCCCCACATATCAGAGCATAAATTGGCACACACATCAATACCCTCATCTTACCGTGACGCCCGTGACAGTGGTTGCAGAGCCGCGACGTACACTAAAAAAAAAACAATGGTCCAAGTCGATAACAGCCGCATAATTTCCATCCAAAAGATCAATACTTACATGGCTAAAAAATCCTTCATAATTAATTGTTATGTTACCCGATATGATCAGGATTCATTGCAGAACCCTATCCCACCAACGAAACCAACATCTAAGAAACCATTCATTAAAGTAACGTTGATTAGAAACAAAAACACATCTATACATGAAACATTCACGATAAATTCCAGGGCATGCGGCATTTCCTACGCCATACGGTATCCATACATTGACTAACACCGAATACGCACATCTCATGCAATATGATTTCGAATTTGTCATGATGTATTTCAGCAGGGATTTGGCTACTCTTTCTCTCATAAGTATATATATATATATCTACTACTTGCTCATAAATAATTTCAACATCCTCTTCATCACTGTAACCCCCCCCCCCCACAATAATAAAGAATGTACGTGGACAGAAAATATTACCCAATACCGTAAGCGCATCCGAATATCAAAGTATACTGTATACATACCGTTTACTTCTTCCCCCTGAAGATCTGCAAAACGAAATGGCATTTAGAAACATACTTTAATAGAGATTTGTATTTTATTTTGTCCTTCCTTTTAGACTTAGGATATGCATTTAAAATCCGTTCCGTAGGAAATAAAAAGGGGATATATACAAGCGGAATATACGTAGGAGTAAAACCACCATTTTCCCGTGCGTATAAAGGGGAAAAACAAGAACTTACTATTGTAGTTTGGTTATACCGAAAGCAATTCTTTCGAACGATGAGAGGAAATGCATTTGTGTGCACGGGGACGAAGCGAAACGCATCGTCATTTGTTATCGATGTTATTTGCTGTTCCGTTTTGGTTTTTTTTTTTTTTTAATGTTTATTTCTGGAAATGGTGTATTTTGGTTGTTTTTTTTTTAAGTGTACTCCCGGATTCTGGAAAAATAAGGTACATGCAGATTATGTTTCTTTCTGTTCATGTAAATTTTTTCGTTTCTGCAAAATTCAGGAGTATACAAATACAACAGGCTAATCGCCCAACGAGGTGGCTGACTTAAGAACATCATGGATCCCCGAGCCATTTTTTGGATGCCCTACCTACTACTGCTACACCACACATGCACCCCGCTCACCCCCCCCCCCCCGCGGAACTCCCCCCCCCCCCAACGAATCGGTACATGCGGGAATGTGCGTGTACGTGTAGTGCAACCTGACGTGAAGTTTTTTGTTTCTCTGTAATGCTTGTTATGTGTAGTGCTGCCATCTGCCACCAGTTTTTCTAACTATGAGTGAAGTGTTATGATCGAATGATTTATCGTTGTAGGACTGTTGCTCTCTGTGGCGAGACTTTTTAACGGGGAGATCGGCTCGCATTTGCGCCTTGAAGTTGAGAACCACAGAAAACCAACTTCAGCCGACCACCACTGTGGGGTTCAAACCCGGGTCCTCGCATCACGAGTCCGTCACTATAACCACTCGACCACCACAGCGGCCACAAACAACATATATGTGTCTTTCAATGAATCTTGTATTAACAAGTGGAGAGGGAATTTCTATATCCATGTGGCCATCTGGTGGCCTATGTCATTCACGAGTTATTAGTTGATTGCTGCCGCCGTCCATGTACGCAGCCTTTCAACACATATATACGCTCCGAGGTTGAAATATTCTGTTTCCATAGCCTAGATTGTAGAGCGCTCGTCCGGGAAATAAGAGGCCGGGGTTCGAGTCCCCGTGGGGGCAGAGATGAATTTTCTTCCTTGTAATCTTCATCTTCTCAAATAACCAGTCTTTCAATGAATCTTGCGTTAACAAGTGCAGAGGACATTTCTGTATGCAGTATACAAAGTGTCATATTTAAGTGCTAATGCTGCCTTTACGGGTTACCTGACCACACACACAACCGGTCGTCATAGAGGTATGGTTCTAATTAAAAAAAAAATGCTGAAAGTGTTCATGGATCACTCTGTACCAGTTTCGAGAGTGTTTGGATTGTGTCCCGTATCTTACAAACAGACCAATTTGTCCCATTTAAATCCTTGGAAAGTATGATTGGATCCACGCCTGGCCCGAGTTTCCAGATCAACCATATTTAAAAAAAATTGTTCATTATAAATTTTTGGTTTTGACTAAATTCAATTCAATAAGGATCCCACACGTAAATGGGGGGACTGGATAAGACAGGGGGAAGGCACGAAAAAATATGGTCCAAAGAGGGGCCATGGGCCAAGAAAAGTTAAGAAACACTGTTATAGAGTAGGCATATACGTTAGCCAGCTTTTCGATGCAAATCATATTGCACTCAGGCAATTTATTCGGCCGAAAATACTTATGGCACGTATAATAGAGTCATGAAGTTGCATGATTTCGTAATTACTGCCAGAAACCATTATTATTACAAAAGTCTCAAGAAGATGAAAAGAATTATAAAATTTTAATAACCTCAGATTAGCCGTTGAGGTGTGACTTTCGTTCGCGATTACACCTGTCGCATGCCATAGTAGCTTTGTGGTAAGAATGACCGCATTGGTTTTTCTATTGTCTAAAGCTGTACAAGATTCATTGAAAGACTGGTTATTTGTGGAGAAGAAAATTACAAGGAAGAAAATTCATCACTTCCCCCGAGAGACCGGGGTTCGATTCCCCGTGTGGGCAGTGATGAATTTTCTTCCTTGTGTAATCTTCATCTCCACAAATAACCAGTCTTTCGATGAATCTTGTATTGGCAAGTGGAGAGGACATTTCTATATCTAAAGCTGTATAGATATAGCTCAGAACATATCAACTTCAATTATCGATAACCTGCACAAGGAAAGGTGTTGTTTCTAGGAAATCATTGAAATGAATTGAATTACTAAACCAGTGTTTCCTAAAGTGGGAAATATCGCCTCCTGGTGGGGCGATGGAATGGTCCAGGGGGCGATAGAAGCTGCAGGTATAACATAGGATGATATGGATTTGCTTGAGTTGGGGGAGGCAATGACAGAAAAAGTTTCCCTGAAGAAGGGGGCGATGTAACGAAGAGTTTGGGAAACTATATATTAAAGGATTGAAAATAATTTGCATAATTTAAATGACTAAATACAAATACATCATTCAACTAACGCGATCGTCATGTTCAATGCTTTTCATTCAGAAATATACCGAATTTTTTAATCCACTACCATAACTAAACCACACATGCACCTCGTCCATGTTCCTTAATGGAACTCCCAACGAATTGGTACATGTTGGAATGTGCGCGTACATGTCGTGAAGTTTGTTTCGGCGTAATGCTTGTTACAGCGCTGCCATCTATTTTTCGAACTATGAGTGAAGTTTACTGATGATAAGATTTGTACTGTTGTGGGCGTGCTGCGCTGCTGTGGCGAGAATTTTTAACGAAGAGATCGGCTCGCATTCGCTTCTCGGAGTTGGGAACTCAGAAAACCAACTTCAGCCGATCACTACTGAGGCGCCGGTAAGGTTCGAACTGGCCACCTTCGAAAAGTTGAATTTTAACTCACCGCTGAATCTAGCCTTTGTCTATCCTGTCAATCGGCGCTTTTGTTGCCGAGTCCAACTGTAGGTATCAGATTTTAGATTTCTTCTCTGTGACTGACATCTTTATTTAGCGTTACTTAACGATAATAAGTATTTACTCCGACATCGACCTTCTCACTGGCCAGGCTAACTGCAGCCAAAAAAATTAATCATTAACTTCAAATAATGTTTGCAATAACGTATTTCACAAATTGAAAATTTTCACCATTAAATACTTTACTAAACAGACGTCTTTTCTCAAGTGAACATTAGTTTTTGAAGTAATTGATACAAATTGTAGGGAGTAGATGATGTCCATAAAATATTTCAATTAAAATACATTTTTTTTTTGTCATTTCAGTTAATAGAAGGGTTTCTATATTATTTAATCTTTGAAAATTCCCCCCATTTTGATAGAAAAAAATAATTATTTTTTCCCCTATTTTCTTACAATTATCCGCTGTTCACGGAATTTTTAACAATTTTCACTCCTAGTTCATAAGCTCCTTACTAGAAAAAAAATGAATTTAATTTCGGGCATATACATTTGAAAAGTAAGACTTGATTCGCCTAGAGATGGCGCCACTGTTCTCCTGTTTTTTTGTTGTTTTTTTTTCCTTTCTCATCTCATTCCTTTACACGTCTAAAATTAAGACACTTCCAGAAGTATCAGAAATAATCGGATTTCAGTATTTTTTTTACGGATTTCTATTTCTCTCTCTCTCTCTCTTATTTTTCAATGAAATGAATTTACTGGCCTCGAATTTATTTCGAAGATTGCTTTTATAAGTGGAATTACGTGTATATGTTACGGTAAATGTGATAAATGTAGTTATTATGCATAATTACCGGTTAATTTGGTGAGTTTGATGAATTTACCTAAATTTATCACTTTTACCGATGATTATGCATAACACGCGAGCGCCCTCAGGCTTTTAGCACAGCCTTGTCCGTACGGTGCAGTCCAATTGCTCGGTATGACCATACTTCCACGTTCGACAACGTCGTCATCAGTTGTGTCTCCAGGGAACAGCAACTCCGGCATCGAGAAAAGACAAATCGTCCACGATTGTTATTGTTACCTGTTTTATTCAATGCTAGCTGCGCAATAGAAACGTGCACTATGATCGAAGTTAAAGCTGGGTTTTCCTAGGACTAGGTTTGTTGCGTCGCGTGAACTGAATTAGACCATTTCGCGCCGGCAGAAACGTGTTACATAATCATTTGTGTTTTCCTAGTGGGGCGCATTAGATCAGGACGGCTATATTATAGTATATGGCCTAGCATCAGTTATTCTGTGTTGTCTGCAATGCTCTGGTTTGAAGGGAAGGGAAAGAAAACACACAAGAGTGAAGAGAATATCGGTGAAACGCGCGGCGCACGACGTATTTGACTCCTCCAGAAGAAGTCGGCCAATAGCGCTGTCGTGAGGCGTATTGCGCTCTGTAGGAAAACAGTCATGCTGTTTTTCTTATTGGGGAGTGGACGGCGTATCGCGCTGGGTGAATCACGTTGTGCGCCGGACAGGAAACCTGCGCGTAGGAAAACCCGGCTTAACATTCATTGGCTTTGAAAATTTAATTATTTGCATACATGGCATGAAGGAATTCGCATGCGAAATTTCGAGATGATCGGATTATTTGTCAAGGAGTTTTTTGTTTGTTATTTCCACAGTTAATGGAAAAGGTTTTTTCCCCCATGTTATTCAATCTTTGGAAACTCCTCCAGTTTGAAAAAAAACGAAAAAAATTATTATTATCATTTTCTTATAATTATTATTCACTGATTATTTCAGTTTTTTTCAAAAATAATTTTCGCTATTAGTTCATAAGCTCCTTACTAGAAGAAGAAAATTAATTGCGTATTCGACGGGTAAAAGGCCTAATGGATGGCCCTACTCTTTGTTTCTTTCCCATCGCCTTTGCACATGTAAAAATTATTATTAAGATGCTTCTATGGAATTAACAGAAATAATCGGATTTTAGTTATTTCATAGAATTTTATTCCTCTCTTTCATGCTTCAATGAAATAAATTTATTGATCTTGGAATTTATTCTAATGATCACTCTTGGAATAATTTTTTGTTCTTATACTCGAAATTGAAAATTAATTATTTACGAATAGTTTTTTGGAATTATCATATACTTCATCAGAAATTAAGTCATTTTCGTAAGTTTTGTGGTTTTTTTTTTGTTGTATAGTGATTGTTTTTGTTTTCCCCTGCCATTAAAGTAGAACCTCTCGATAACGGATGGGGACCAAAAATTTTGTCCGCTAACGGGGGTGAGTGTCCGCTATTGGGAAGGTATGATACACAGTGGAATAACCTTGTTCATATGACTTTCACATTTACACGACGTTTGGCTTACGTCGCAATTGGTTCCTATACATTTCGATGTTAAAATGCATTATTTTACTGCAAAAGTGATGCACACACCGGTAGTGAAATGCGTAATCACTGTAACACCGCGAGACGCAGACGGTGTTACAGTTTCTGGCGCCTCGACGGTCTCTCGTAATAATAGAGCCGCCGACGTGAAGGGAACCGGCGAGTTCCGAGAAGCAATTCTTCTGAGGAACCGCTGGGTACCATCGGGCCTATATAAGGTGAGACGCTGCTAAAAACGGGGTCTTTTTCCCTGTAGTCGAGAAGGAAGTGCGAGTAGAACGAAAGAAGGAATCTCTGGTGATGAATATGGACGATGAGAACTGAGGTGGATCTGAAAGATTTGGTGGTGAGTGCCGTATCAATATAGTCTCGGAATTATCTCTCTCAATAACTAATTCAATTTTTATGTTTACCGTTCTACTCGCACTTCCTTCTCGACTACAGGGAAAAAGACCCCGTTTTTAGCAGCGTCTCACCTTATATAGGCCCGATGGTACCCAGCGGTTCCTCAGAAGAATTGCTTCTCGGAACTCGCCGGTTCCCTTCATGTCGGCGGCTCTATTATTACGAGAGACCGTCGAGGCACCAGAAACTGTAACACCGTCTGCGTCTCGCGGTGTTACATCACCAATCGTTTTGATAAAGAAAAAGTTTGATCAAATATCACTGAATTTATCACTTTTACCGACGATTATGCATAATTATCACATAAAGTCGCATAAATATAATCACACTGTCTTTGTATATATGGTGGAGATTACAATAGTAATATTCGTCCTATAATTAATCTACAAAAAAAAAAAGTAATTCGACTAATATATAATGACTATAACACCCAGTCTAATATTCTTTTTCGTAATGCTGACGTCTCAACCGTTCGCCAGCTGTACTTGCTGAAAGTTGCAATTACTCTGTACAAAAAACAATACCATTTGCCCATGCGCACTACAGTATAAATCCACGTATACCAAATTGTATTTTTTCTATTCCACATGCACACAAAGATATTTTGCAAAAACACTTCATTTCCATAGCGCCAAGGTTTTTCAATTCAATACCATATGAAATGCAAACAATTACTAATCTGCCTCATTTCAAAAGAAAGCTTAAAGAATATCTTCACTCAATGAATGATATTGAAATTTATTTTCACATAGTTCCATAACTTCAAATCTTATTAATCCCTTTTAATGTCTAATTGAAGTAGCACTCCGAAAGCGAGCCACAATATGTATATGTATATACACACACATATTTCTTCCCCCCCCCTCCTTTTCTTCTTTACTTCAACATAATGAACACATTATACATTTACTATTTAATTTCAGAATACTTGTACTACTAATTAACTTGATTATGTATTTATGATTATTTGTGTGTTTGAATTTATGTATATATATTTTTTTTCAAATGAAAAGTTTGTATCAGTTTTTAACTCTTTTTCATGATCATAACCCCAGTATTGGCAGCCATTTGCCTCTGGGCAGTGTTATTTTCACGAATGTAACTGTTATTTAATAAAATAAATTGAAATTGAAATTGCAAAAAAAAAATATGCAATGTCCGATAAATAGGGAAAAATGTGTATGTGTATGACCTTTTCTCTCTTCGTTAATATAAGAGATATTAACCCCGGCCCGGCAAACATAGTACGGAGTTCCCCGAAGGGAGCATTCATTCTCTCCACACACATACACAAAAAACAACAACTTTACATCTTACCCGAAGGAGCAACCATTAACAACTCGTGAGCAGCAATTTAGTGTCCCTGGGGTTTATATTAGATACTTCACTTAAGTATTATATTTTACATTGTAATTATTACACTGTAGATATATAAATTCACAACATATCATCATATGAGTCCGACAATCATTTGATCTTTCAACAAAATCAACAAAAAAAAAACACTCTGATACAAGTTATATTTCAGTCAATTTATGCATTATAACTTACAGTATTAGATATTGACATATATTTTTATATGCACTGCAATACACATGAACAACGCTCCGCAACAAACAAAGAGTTGTTGTCGTTGATTCGGACATCAACTAATTAAAGATATAAAATGGAAGAATATGACCTCATTTTATATGCAAAGGGGATTATGAATTTTTATCTTCAAACTGGCTGCAGTTATTAACGTTTAACCCCCTTTACGATCGGGTGCGTAATATTGCGCCTAAATGACAGTGGGATTTGTTGAATCCAGCTGACTGTTTCCTCAACCTCTCTTTTCCTTATCACGAAGCGATATTGCAACCCTATAGTCCCGTTCATATGTGCAAATATTGCGGTAGTATTGGGAGTTCTAGCATCCGCTTGATGACTTTTTTTTTTCCATCGTAAGGAAAGAAATGAGAGCAGTCATTGGTGAAAATTCTTGACGCGGGTTTTAACGACGCCATTTTTTTTTTTGACGCCAGCTTTTTTGTATTTCCCATGTGAACGGGGCTTTATGAACAAAGATATGTCAATGTGTCCCCACCCCGTTCTCCTCACCTTCCCCCTCCTGGTTCTCCTCCGGCATCCCTCCATCTCCACTGTATCTTCCTCAGAACTAATCCTCCTATCATTAAGGTGCTATCTATAATTACTGTACATTGCAGCGAAAAACAGTACCCGTGAGGTCGAAAAAGCAAGGTATTGCACATCTTTTAACTGATTATCTACTGTCTGTACTTTTCCTCTCCCCGCACTGCTCTTTTCCCCTTTCTGCCTTTTTTTTAACGTGAGAACAAGGCTACCATATTTATCGCCCATAAACGTCTAATACAAGTAATTCAAATTAATTTAACGCGGACGGGTTACACGCGAAGGGGCAAGCTGTCCACGATAATTAATTTGAATTAACAATTAATTTGCAAACAATCCTTTGAACATATGGCAAGCTACGCATTCATTTGATCATTTTTGCCGCATCGCGGTCATTTTCCGCACGCGAGGGCTAATTAGACCGGGCCCTACAATTTATTGCCAACTCTGAACGGCCGGCTTGTTTTTTTTTTTTTATACCCATCGAGAGATTGGTGCACTAACCCCTCGAATTAGGGACTCCCTGCGGCAGCAATTTTATCTTCGGTTATGTCGCCGTCCCTGTTATAAGCGAGTGTCGGGAAAGTTTTCCCGACAAGGCCGAACCGGGTATCGAACTCGCGACACCTCTAAACATTCTTCGGTACTTTTAAACAAGTATCTTATCGACCTGGGCTACTGCGCCTGCTACGCATTCAAGGGTTACGTTTGAAAGCGACGATCAAGACATAATTCCTGGTTTCTCAAAAATTAATACATAAAAAAAACATATTCGATTTAATGACAATATTTAGATATGCAACACGAGACGTAATTGTTTCACCCTGAAATAAAATATGCAAAGAAGTTACGAAATTAGCATATGATAATCAGTAAAACCTAAATTTTTAAGTTTATGGTAATATATTATATTTCGTACATTTCTAAATATTCTTTTCATAAAATCTTAGTAAACATAAATCAGACAGTAGTAATCCTTCAATAGTTTTGCGTCCAGGATCTTTCTCAAATATGTAAATTGACTGACGCACACACGCGCGTGTACTGTGCACTGTCTATTGTCCTTCCAGTGAAAAACAATTTGCCGAAAAAATTTCTCGCTGATCGCTTAGTTTATTATAGAATATATATATAAGAATTGACGATGGGAATTCAAAAAGAACGCGGAATTTAAATTCAATTTTGGAGAGATGCAATATACATATTACTGGATAATATACTAGTTTTTGTTTGAAAACTTCGGAATGAAATACATTTTCTTCGGAGGGGAATAATATTTACTCGCTCTCCATCATATAAAGAAACGCATTAACATAAAATTGCTTCTGAAATTATGTTCCCTATTTCCTTGTAACTGTCGTGTCGCTATTCTGCATTACGGAAAGGCGAGAGATTCTGGGAGATTTTTCCATATTCTCGACAATAAGAAGTATTTAAAAAAAAAAACCCGATAAATTTGACACCGTTGTTGGAAAAACAAATATTGTTTAAAAACTACGGTTTTTTTAGAGAGAAATCATTATTATTAAATTTATTATATATTGCTGAACTAAAATAAACCATTTCTATATCGATTAATTATGTTTATCAGCCATTCATCAGAATTTTGAATCCGCCTTTTTCAATGCAGTATTTGGCAATATAATCGAAACGTGCAGGTGTCCTATAAGGGGTCATTCAAGTATTACGTCAGCATTGGGGGGGGGAGGGGGTTTCGGATTTGCTGACTTTTGATGACGAAGGGGAGAGGGGGGGGGGTTTGAAGGTTGCTTACGTCATCAACCACCCCTTTCTGAAGATATGAAATATTCTAAGCTGCTGACGAAATTTTGCTGACGGGGGGGAGGGGTTAAAATGGCTGAAAATCTGCTTACGTAATACTTGAATGGACCCTAAGTGCTATTGCGTATCCTTTATCTCATTAACCAACCGTCGTGGAAGTACGATTCCAATTCTTTTAAAAATGATCAGAACGAATTCAAAAATTACCCCGTACCAGTTTTGAGAGTGAAAGTACAGTGAGTCACAAAATTTAAAAAAAAAATCGTAATTTTTATACGGTCCCCAAGTAATTTAACTTTTTATCAGAAAGTTGTTGCCCTGTGTTTTCTGAGCCCAACAAAAGATATCTTATATTTTTAACTCTACAACATTCGCTGGGATATTCGAATCCAAAAATCGGGGAAAAGTTGGGGGACAGCATGAATGAGGGAGAGGAACGTTGTGTCGTCCGTTAGTTTTTGATGGTATTTCCCACCTTTTTCTCCGATTTGGGAATTAGAATATCTCAGTGAATATTTCAGTAGCGAAATGGGGTTTTTTTTTTCTTTGGTCTAAAGCATATTTTTAGTCATCTCGTTCACATCTGCTTTGGGCCGTCGAAGTAGAAACGGGCGTCCAGTGATTCTCAGTGATATTTTCTGAAAGAACGTTCTGAACACATTAATGCCTTTTTATGTTTCTTCTTCTTCATTCCAGTAAATTTGTTGGAGTATGGTGATATGGTTTCCTTTACCAATTTTTCTACATATGAAGAATGTGTCATTGATGGGTGTAGCCCACAGTTTCCCAACCATTTTATTAAATTGGCCCCTTTCTTCTAAAAATGTCCCTTCTCATCACCCCCAACTCAAGCTAACCCATCGGATCCTATATTGAACCCAAAGCATCTACCGCCACCTGCACCTTTCCATAACCTCTCAGGGGGGGGGGGGTGATATTGCCCACTTTGGGAAACACTGGTATAGCCTCAGAGATGTGTGGATCCAGGGCTATATTAGTAGCAGGTAAAGCTACAGCAACGGCTGATCGAATTCCAAGTTCTTTTTTAATCGATATATTTGATTGTAGATTCATCGATGACGTAATAACGGGTAACCGCAGCAATGAAGCTAAACATTGAAAAAATTTCGATTTTTTTTTCCTTTCAAGTTATTAGCTAGGGGCCATTCAAGTATTACGTAAGCAGATTTTCAGCCATTTTTGACCACCCCTTGTCAGCAAAACTCAGCAAAACACTGACCCCTCCCCCCCCCCCTCCCCCGTCAGCAGCTGAGAATATTTAATATCTTCAGAAAGGGGTGGTTGATGACATAAGCAACCTTCAAACCCCCCTCCCTCCCTTGTCATCAAAAGTCAGCAAATCAGAACCCCCCCCCCCCTTCGATGCTGACGTAATACTTGAATGACCCCCTATCAGAGGACCATTTAAGCAACAGTCTTCTAGAAACCTTTCCAGAAGCACCGGGAAAACCTTTTAGGAGGGTTTTTTAAATGTTTATTTGTCACGTACAAAATTTTTATCTTGCCCCGATACTAGAATCGGTGACGAAAAGTGTTTTCCTGCAAAATGGGGAAAAAGACCGCGAATACCGAGGGGCCGACTGTAGTATATATTCACGTGTAAGTGCTTTTCTGTTACTTGCAGGTGCTGCACACTATTATCGAAAGTTGTCACACATATTGAACAGTTTTCATTTCAAACGTCATCGTTTTTCCAATAAAAAAGTAACTGCAATTACATGAGAAATCAATCAGTACGATGCAATATGTACTTACTCCGTTTGAAAAATTGTGGGCTGCGATAGCGCTTTCGTATGAGTTCTTATTCTCCGATAATAATTCTGGGCAAGTATCTAATAAACGAACGAAGGTTGGAGCACACCCGCCCGCATCAATCGTGCAGCTGATAATTGGAAATTATGCAGAAGGGATCAAAACCCGAAAAGTGCTCACTTCAATTAATTACTATCTTAAATACGCAGTTTCCCTCCCACTGAACTCCAAAGATTACTCATCCGACGATATCCGAAAAGCCATATTTATTCATAAGTAATTCGGCCAAGATCAAACCTCCAGCATTCCATCGGAATTATAATTACTTAATCCAGCCTTACTCGAGGATTTCCCTCGCAGGAACCGATAGCGAAAATTTGATCTTGAGAAACTTCTAGAGAACTTTAACTCTCTCTCTCTCTCTCTCTATTGGTTCTCGAGTGGTCGGAGAGAGAGAGAGAGAGAGAGAATGATAATTCCATCTAATACCTCGCCCGAAACTTCTTACGAGAGAAGTAGACGGACGCTGTGCTAGCGCTTTGTGTGTTGGTTGCCAATTAGCAGTGACATTAATCCCTGGCGCTTTTCTGTCCACCACAGGCTGATCATGCTCTCCAAATAAAGGGGAAAAAATAGGAAAGGGAGAAAAAAAAAAGGAATGAAACCAAAGGAGAAATCCCTTCTAAGATTAAGGAAGGAGACGGAAACTTTTTCCTATACGAACCAAATGCGAACAGGCAGTTCCTCCTGTGCGATTCTCGTTCCGAAAATCGCTATTCGCTGGAATAAGTACCTCGAATATCACGAAAAATTCTTGCCGTGATCAAAATGACACTGTATAAAAAAACATTAAAGCACTTGTGTAATGTAAAACTATTGAAATTGTTTGCACGTTCATGTCTGTCGTTAATTTTCCAAATTCTTCTATCATACGAATACAAATACAACGCCACAACAGGCAAAATGCCCAATGAGGTGGCTGAGAAAAAGATGCCCATAACAAATACGGATGTCATATATTTCAAAAATACAGCAACCCAATTAAAAATTCAATTACAGTCGAATCCCGTTATAACGAACTCCAAGACACCGGAGGAATCACTTCGTAATAACGAAATTACGTTATAACGGAATTCCAGTTTTTTTCATTGCTCCTATGTAACAGGAAAGTGTTCGTTAAAACGGGATTCGACTGTAAATAGCATGTCATGTTACAAATACAAAAAACAAATACAAAAACAACGCCACAACAGGAAAAATGCCCACGCCTAATTTTCCGGCAATTTTGTTTTCAATTACACGGTTGTTTTTTCTGTACAATATTAGAATGCAATAGAAACCCTCTTTTGCGGACACTCATGGGACCAAAAAAAATTTGTCCGTAAAACAGGGGTGCTTTACGGACAAACAGGGGTGTGTATCAAGACGTTTGTCAAGCCAACCCGAACTCAGAAAGAAATACGTGGACTTCATGAACGAGTACCAGGAACTGGGTCATATGGAGCTCATTCCAGAATCAAGCGTGAATACTCCATGCACTGAGCATTTTTATATGCCGCGTCATGGTGTCCTGAGAGAGCAGAGCAGCACGACTAAACTGAGGGTGGTGTTCGATGCCTCGTGCAAGACGTCATCAGGTATCTCGCTAAATCAAATTCTGCATTCTGGTCCGAGACTACAGGAAGATATCTTTGATGTTCTTATACGATTCAGATCGCACGCTATTGCACTCACCGCCTACATAGAAAAAATGTTTCGTCAGATTCTCGTTCAGAGGAATCACTCGGAGTTTCAACTCATAGTGTGGAGAAACGATCCAAGTGAGGAGTTGAAGGACTATAGAATGACTACAGTTACTTATGGTACAACCTGTGCTCCGTTCTTGGCCAAGGGGTTTACAGTTTCGACAGGAAAGGGGGATCCTGTCGAAACTGTAAAATACAGCATTAACAATAACTGAAATAGAGATAGACGGCTTTTCTTAGGAAACAGATATTTTCTGGATTTTTCACCGAGGTGAACTCGGAAACGACATTCAACTGGTCTCCTCCGAGACTCGAACCCAGGCCCTCTTTCAATCCGGGCAAAGCATGCCAAGTTAAGAGAGGCTACTAATGCCTCTACTTCAGCGCCTCGCGCCACAGTGCGTGAAATAAGGTAGGAAAGGTCATGTCTCCAGTTTTGCAGATGGTAGCATGTTTACCCGGAATGCAAGAGGGCCTGGGTTCGTGTCCCGAAGGAGGCCAGATGACTTTTCAGAGGATGATGTCACTCAACGCTATCCATACAAAGGTTTTTAACAGCTACTACTAAACCACACATATATCTCCTCCATATTCCTCTCCGGAAATTCTAACGAATTGGTACATGTTGGAATGTGTGTGTACATATAGTGAACCTTCAGCGAAGTTTGTTTCTTGGTAATGCTTGTTATGTTGTAGTGCTGCCATCTGCAATCAATATTTTTTAAATATGAGTTATTTTTTTCTCAACTCGTGGTGATTGAAGTGTAATGAATGAATAATTATACCGTTGTGTAGAGAGGTCTGCTGCTCTCTGTGGCGAGACTTTTCAACGGGGAGGTCGTGTTTCTCTAGGAGTCAACACCTGCTAGAGATAGAAGGCCTCCGCACTCTGCCTATGACGTCAGTAAGTAGTCTATTTTCCCTCAGAATATTCAGGGAAAAAAAATTCCCTGCTCGTGCCAGTATCAATGTTGTGAGGAAAAGAAATGATCGAGCTCAGAATTGGCGATTTCTATGCCCCACATCCAATCACTATGCGGCTTTTGTGAGGCAATCAGGAAGATTCGACGCCAAAATAAGAAGAAGCGAATTACGATGCTGTGTGGCAAACACTGCAGAGGCCTTCTATCTCTAGGAGGTGATGGGTCGGCTCGCATTCGCGCCTCGAAACCGGGAACCGCACAAAACTCACTTCAGCCGACCACCACTGCGGTGAAGTTTGAACACGGATCCTGGCGTTGCGAGTCGACCAACACAGCGGCGGTTTTTTTAACAGCTGGCTGATGCGAAGAAATATTTTGGAAAGAGAGGAAAATTCAACTGGCTCTGTTCACCCGGAAAGTGGAAGGACGTCGGTTCGATTCCCCGCAGGGGCAGTTGAATTTTCTATCTCTCCGAAATATGTCTTCGCATCAGCCAGCTGTTAAAAAAAACCTTTGTACAGATGACTTTTCTTTCCGAGTTCACCTCTTTATAAAATCCAGGAAATATGTTTCCTGGTTTTCCTGTGTTTCCAACTATGGTTTAAACCATGCCATTGAATACGGCCCTTAGAAAACTGATCAATCGATGTTTGGTGTGGGTTCTGAGTATTCCAGCTGCCTTCGAAATGTATTTCAATCTGTGAGACTAAACCCAACGCCTTCCCGTCATTGCGTTTACAGGAGAATGCATTTAATTCGTCCAGTACACACAGCACTTTTAAAAACGTTACTTTACCCGTCCACACCCACCAGATGTAACTTCCCTTAACGTCTTAACAAATGAAACGATGACACGAGATTGCATTTGCGGAATTAATTTCATACATTTTCCCGGAGCATTATGAAGTGTTTTCCAATTCCGATCGAAACGCTTTTCGAGATGTTATCGAAGTTTCTTTATCGATGAATAATTCATTGCAAATCTAGTCTTGCGGTGATGTAGACGTTGTAGGAGAAAACCTTGTGTAACGCTTTAATAACTAAAGACTTTGGTTTTCGGGGAAGTCCTCTCTAAAAGCAAAACACAAGCAGGAGAGATTTAAATGAATATTTCAGCGGGAGGAAAGTGAATTTTTCTCTCGTTAATCCGCGACCATTTCAATAGCCTCTGATTATTCAAAAGATTGGAAAACGAAACCGATACTTCTATAGTTTGAACGACTCATTCGGAAGAATAACGAAGCGATAACGAGCGACGACATAAAATGATATCATCTCTAATTAATCTGCTAAAGTGGATCGCGCGCGAGGTTCCCTATATATTTGGAATCGCACCATTATCTCATTACCTCTTTTTTTCTCTCTCTCGACTTCCTCGTTACAAATTTTTATATCAGCATTATTCGTGTAATTTATAGTGCATATATAATTCAAGTTGCGGTAACTGATGAATTATTTTCAATGAAAACTCTCCGTTCTAATCCCATTTAATTCACAGATTCGGTAATTAAAAATGAATCTGGAATGAAGCTTTCCACGCACTCTCCGATGTGATTCGAAAGACATTTTAGTCGTCATTTCCCTGATTATTCAGGAAATTGGAAGGATTATTCGACCCCAAATTACATGATGAAATTTGTAATCAGAAATTTTATCGTAGCTATGATCCTTGATATTTCTACGAATTTGGCTATTACGGAGAGCTTGTTCTTGTCTTTTACACACATTATTATTATTATTTGTAATTTTCGGAATCCTCTCTCTCTCTTTTGCATTTTTGATACTCAAAAAATGCATTAAAAACATAAAGGTTAGCAAATGTACTCTCATGTTTTATGTGAAAGAATAATTTGTTTTGTTCAAGTTTTTCACCCAAAGATGATGCAGAGTAAATTTATCTTCACATACATTTTTTCTCCAGAATTTTATTGCTAAATTTTATGTAATAAATCACACTTTTCCCGGAGGCACTTCCTCCTGGAAGCCGTCTTAAAAATCCCTTGAAAGTTCAACTTTAAGTGTTGCCTTGTGATGAAAGTCCCCCAAAGAACATATTCCCTATGTCTTTAATTCAAAACTTACACAATCCTTACACCTCATCTGACCACTAATTCATCCCACCCAATAGTCGAATTACATGGCAAAAATTGGTCTCTGTAAAATACGGAACGATCTAACGAACCTTCGCAAAAAATCAATCCTTCCAACCCCCTTATGGATCCTCACCCTGGATGCATGTCTATCCCAGGCTAGAGTTCAGCAAGTTTCCTTCATGAGGGGCATGGCAGTCTCAAAATTATGGCAGAATGATGTTCTAGGATCCCATATTTAACTAGTAGTAACAGCTTATATATTTGCATACTTACACTCGAATATCAAGCACAAGATCTCATCATGTAGGCCTTAGGACATGGACCCCCCCCCCCAGGTCAGATAAGAACCCCGGAACATACAGAGACACAACGGACAGATCGGCTAGATTCTGTAAGTAGTCGAATTTTTTGCTCACCATATTTCACTTGGAAGCTTTATTTCTTGTTTTCTCTGCCCCCCCCATCACTTGCGTGCCGTGGCAACACCACCTATAGAAGAAGGCCTTCGCACAAAGCTTGTGACGTCACTAAAGAAGGTCATTTCACCTATAGCCATTGAATATACTGCAAAAAAAATGGTTAAAGATATCACAAGTGTCGGCCTCCCATATACAATGGCAACAGGTGAAATAGGCTTCTTCAGTGAGGTCACAAGCTTCGTGTGGAAACCTTCTATAGGTTGGCTATGACTCCCCCCCCCCCCCACAACATCCTAGGTCCGCAGGGATCATATGGCCCCAGGTTGAGAAACACTACGTTAGAGTACAATATCTCTCTCATGACCGTTCAAAAATGGCATACAAATTTCCTGAACTGTGAGTTTCATCCCAGCGACCACGGAATCAGAGCTAAACCATTTTCTGAAAATAAGAACTCAAGGATTAAATGTCTGGTACCATTATGACTTCCAGCTGATATGAGTTGAGAAGGGCAGAGTACGCGATCCTGGTGATCATTTATGAACAGTCAATGACATCATCATCATTTAGTTTCTCCAAGAGCTAAAATTTTGCCCCAATCACTATTCATTCAAAAATGGCTAACTAGTTTCATGAACTGTGTGGTCTGGAATTAAAAGTTCGATACAAGCGGTAATTCGGCAGTGAGTTTAGTTTCCCAATTGATGTAGTTATCCCAGCATTGTTGAACAGCTAAACTTTTCCCCAGAATCCACAGAGCCTGGTCTGTGTGTGAAAGAGAAAGAAATGAATAATGACGAGACTGATTCTAAGCTTTTGTGCAAATGAAAAAGAAAAAGAAAGACAAGATGAGGCCTGGGCTCTGTACGAAATAAAAGATGTCCACTCTCATTCGATTGAACCTAGGCTGTGCACGAACAAAAGACAATAAAGAATGACCAGAGGTATACGAACGAAAAAAGATAGGCAAACAATGAAGTCTGGATTCTGTACAATGGAAAGAAAGGCAGACGATGGGCTGTGGCTGTGTACAAATGGAAGAAAAATGATGGAGCTGAAGCTGTGTACGAACGAAAAGAAGAGAGACGACGGAGCTAAAGCTGTGCATGAAAAATAGAACGGAAAACGACACAGCCTGGGCTGTGTACAAAAGAATGAAAAACAGTGATGCTAGGGCTGTGTACGAAAGAAAGAAACAAATACAATGGAGCTTGAGCTGTGTACAGAAGAGAGAAAGAAAGACGATGTAGTTAGTTGAATTCCACTGTGTACGGACAAAATCAAAAAAAAAAGACTATGGGGCCTGGGCCAACACCCCCTATAGATATGATCTTATCTATAGGAGGTGTTGCCTGGGCTCCGTACAGAAAGAAAGGAAGACAAAGAAACTTGGCCTGTGTATGGAAAAAAGAAAGACGTTGGAACCTGGGCTCTGAAATAAATAAAGATAACGAAGCTTTTGTACGGAAGAAAGAAAAGAAGAAAAGGCGGTAGAGCCTGGGATTTGTCCGAAAAGAAAGTATGATAAGCTATTCCCGAAAGGTAAGTCTATTCAACAATGGAGTGGGATCCTGGTGGACACTCAACAATGACTTCCTTTCCTGAACTGATAGGGCTAGAATCCAATTACGCAGATCGATTGCTGAGTCAACAATTCAACATCTTAATAAGTTCCTTCAATCAACAGGGCTATAATTCCGACTCCGCGACCGTTCAACAATGTCTCACTAATTTTCTGATCTTACACTATTACAGTTGCATTTATTAACAATAAGTCACACGACTCCTGAAGTAAAATCTATCTCGATGCTCCATTCGCTTAGTCCAAGACGCAAACACAATTGCTCAATTCGGCTAAAAAGGCCGGCCATTCCAATATCGTATTTTCTACGTAGAATGGAACGTGATCTGAATCTTAATCAAACCTGGTCACCACACATTACTCGGAATGATCATCAATGACTATAATTACGGTAATTCGTAAAGTCAAACTACAAGCAGCCTAATCCAAAGAAAAAAATCCCTTATACAATCGAGGGGGGAAAAATCTTTAACTTTGGAACAACACTGCTCTCAGAAAGAAAATAGGAACCGTAACGTAAGAAATCGTGTCACGGAAATGATGTTTTTTCTACTTAATTTGCCAAAGCATAGAAAAGACAGTTTTTATACATTATGAATACTAAGTCTGAAGACTATTAAAATTCGCGATCCGTCCCAAACGACACACGGGGAAATACAAAAAACAAGAACAAGAAAAGAATTGGGAGCAGCAGGTACTATATCAGTCGTATTGCAAGATCTGATCGTGCCTAAAGAACAAATGAGACCGAAACAGCCAAATAGACTACTGATCCGTGCCGTGTGTGTATAAATGATCTTTTAAGCAAAGAGAGGAACGTAAAGATTTTTGATTCGATGACCGATTTGTTCACTCAACGCTATCTCAGGGATTCCAATTTAGTATACAGCGTGTCCTGTAAGTCCCGTCCTAATGCTGCCTTTATGGCATCAACCGTCCGTCGTAGAGGTATGATTACAGTTCAAAAAAATGCTCAAAAGCGAAAATGCAGTGTTTAAGAAAATAAAAAAAAAAATCTAAATTTTTATACGGTCCCTGTTCTCCAACTTCCAAATCAGAAAATTATTGCTCCGTATCTCTTGAGGTTCAACAGAAAAAAATTCCATGTTTCTAAGAGCAATATCCGCTGACATATTTGAATTCAAAAAATCTGTGTAAAGTTCTGAAAGAACAGTGAAAACTTATAGACAAAACGCTCCTTTCCCCTTATTTCTGCAGTCCTTTTCCCAACTTTTTCTCCGATTTTTTTAATTTCGAATATCTCAGCGAATATTGCGCCTAGAAAGTTGGAATTCATTCTTCGTCGGCCTCATGAGAGACAGGGCAATAACTTTCCAGTTGGAAGCCAGAAAATAAGGAAAAGCCGTGTTAGAATTTAGATTTATTATTCTACATTTTCACTCCCAAAACTGCTGCAGTGTAATTTTTGAAAACCTTTTGAGCAACGATGGACGGTTGGTTAGACAAAGGGCGCATTAGCACTTATAGAACATCCTGTAGACTCGTTATGTGAAGTCAAAACGAAATTTAGAGCAATATTCGTCGTTTGTTTTTGTTATACTTTCTGCAATAGGCTTGTTCCCTTTGTTCTCTAACAACAAAACAAAAAAACCTTGCCACTACTGGTTACTGTGTTTGCGTTCATTATCAACTGCTGTCTTAAGGGATCTCATACCTTTTAACATGGTGGAAAAGTGTTGCTCTCTAATAGAAATATCAATATCGTTCGTTGAAGGCGTAGTGATGCTCGGCTGAAGTTGGTTTTCCACACATAGACGGACATAGACTTGGAAGTCTGGGGGGATGGCACGATGATGATGATGTAAATTCATATATACATATATACATTAGGTCAGTCAACTATATCTTTGACGGTGGGGGGGGGGGACAATGCCCTCCCCCGTATCTTCGCCTATGTTTCCACAGCTTTCCAACTTCAAGGAGAGCCGGTCCCCATTTAAAAAGTATTTTCGCTGAGAGCATACAGACCTACAACAATGTACTATCGTAACGTGAAAATGAGGTGGGATGGGGGGTAGTCCAGGTCGATTAAGGCACTCGCCTAAAGTACCAAAGGATGTTTAAAATTGTCGGGAGTTCAATACACGGTTCGTTTTTGTCAGAAACTTTTCTGCAGCAGAAACGGTGGCTCGCCCATAGAAACAGATTGCTACCGCTGAGAGTCCCACATCGAGGGGTTAGCGTACCAAACTCTCAGTGAGTATACAATGGTTGCCGTGCGGAATCGGCAATAAATTGTAGGTCCCAGTGTTCAATTAGCCATCGCGTGCAAGAAATTACCTTGGTGCGACCAAAATGATGAAATGACCAAAAATGCAGCGTTTTAGATTAAAGGGGAGAAAAGGGAAAAAGAGGTCCCATTTTAGAATAGAATAAAGAAAAATGGAAACGATTGTGAACATTTTGCACGGTCAATTATGTGGGGGAAAAAACGGTTGTCGAATTTTTGCCAATAGTCATTTACCATACGTTCCGTTCGATCAAACGAGATGTATGGTCTCCGTACTTGCAAACAGGATTTTTCGGATATAATTATCATTCGTTTATTGTTATCATGCACACCGAGACCCGACGTGATGACATTAAGTGGCGTGAAATGTATATACATATGAAAAGCACAATAGAACACGTAGGATGATGGTGAAAAGAGAAATTCTACTGCATACTCTCTTATATCTGTTCTTCCTTCCTTTCTTTATTTTTTGCATTTTCTTCTATATTTTTTCTTTCCCCCCTCTTCCTTTTTCTAAAATTTCGTTGGGTTAGGACAAGGTTACCATATTTATCGCCGATACGTCAAATACAGATTGACCATTTTTTTTTTTTTTTGCCAAAAGCCTAGGGGTTAAATTTTTCGCACGCTACGAACCTTTTGTTAGAATACTTCAAATCAAAATACAAATTTTTCTTTCTGTTTTTTTTTTGCCAAAGTTTATGTACCGTATTCCCCCGCATTAGCTGGCATGCCGCGAAACTCGAGTGACCGCAGATTTTTTAATGTGGGAGTCTCATCCAAAGCGAGGTTTATTACTATGCATTCGGCGAATTCAGTGGATTTCTATAATAAAGATATTTAGGAATTTTACAAGAATCTGTGATTCTAATTCGATCCTGGCATGCTGGTCCCCCCCCCCATGTTTCCCGGCATGCCGGCTAATGCGGGGAATACTGTAAATTCCACAACAAAGGGTAGAGATATATCTAAAGCACGTTTTTCACCGATAAACATCTTCGAAACCGAACACATATTCACCACATTGCTTGCAATGGATTACCGTTTTATGTCTTCTCAGGGCACCTGAGCGGAAGTGTGTGTACCCATAAAGGGCCCTTCGCACTATGACCGGGTCCAGTCATTCTCCTCGGGCTTCGGGGAAGCAATAATTTATGGCTTTCAATACAACCCACCAAGCTTCTTCCTTAGAAAATTTCCGAAAAAAAGTACGTTTTTTTTATCCCGGCTACGGTTACCGATACCATCTTGCGGTTTATGCGTCCAATTAAGACTTTTTATTATATTTTACCTTAATTATATCTGAAGAGGATGACTGGATCCAGTCATAGTGAGGAGCGAGGGTGCTCAACAGTTCTCGTGTGTATCTAGTACTGCATGTGCTGCCATCTGCGTATCCGATTGCGAGTGAACTGTAAGAAATTAATAATTGAATCATTATGGCGTCTAACGCTTTCAGTTACGATGTTTTTCAACATTGGTTCTCACCCTCCAAAAAATTGAAAAACCATAGAAAAAACATCAATTTTTTTTCTTCAAAATATGTCTGAATTTAATTATGTACTAATTTAATTCAAGATATATTATTTATATTAATAATTGGTTCCTAATTTCTAATTACATCTCTTTGATAGCGGGTTTTTTCCGGCTTCGGCTGGAAGAGGCATCAGTTTCCAACGAAGCGGCTCGATATTTCATACAGCTTTGGTTTCCAACCGGTGCCTTAATGCATGGGATAAATTTCCCTCTGTTGTCGTCAATACCCCTACAAAAAACATCCTTGAAAACCAGACCATAATTTAATGTTTTCGTTGGTACCTTGCCCCTTGTGGGCAAACAGCCAACTTAAGAGCTGCCCTTTTGGGCCTATGAAGAGAATAAAACGACAAGACCGTGTATGTATGTTTTCCTCGTGTAGTGTGTGTGTGTCCGTAAAAAGAAAAATAAATTTTGACATAGCAAGGAAAAACTCAATACATGCTGGACGCGACGCGTAATTTATGGGAGGTATCGCGAACACTCAGGTAATCCGCAATAGGCCTTTATGACCAGTTCTAGCACCTTGTTGGGTGCTTTCTTCATAAGAAATCTCATCCCAGCCTTGAAAAGAAATTTAACAAGCTTGGTGGGAGTAACCGAGAAGCTACCCACTTAGATTGACAACTTATAAAGCCCCGTTTACATGTGCAATAAAATATCCCGAAAAGTTGTCCGTAACAAGGATTTTCGTTTAGTTTATATGGCGGCATTCCCCCCCCCCCCCTCTTCTTTCCGGAAGTCGTCACTGGTCACGTGGGTTGAACGGAAGTGGTTGGTTCAAGGTGGCGGACGAAGGAGCTTACAGTTGTTTTCGCGGCAGAAAGGATTATGGGAGAGGAGGTCGAAGTCACCCTCCATTATTCCGCAACCGAAGCCCCGTTTACATGTGCAATAAGACATCCCGGGAAGTTCCCGGTAACAGGGATTTTCACTACAACCCGTTTACATGTCATTTAGTTTATGCAGCCTCTCCTAGAGATAGAGGAAGTACTATCTATCTCTGAAATGAACCAGATAGGAGGTTCTGGTCTATGCCGGTACTCCCCCCCCCCCCACACCTTCTCTCTAGAAGTCGTCACTGATCACGTGGGGTTGGGTGGTTGGCTCAAGATGACCGACGAAGGAGATAAAAGCGATTTTTGAGACACAAAAATCATTATGGCAGAGGAGGAGGTCGAAGTCACCCACCATTATTCCGCAACAAAGATTGGAACCTTTTGACGGATCTCCATCCCCCCCCCCCCACCAAGGAAAAGCGTTTCCATTCGGGTAATAATCACCAAAGCGACCCTCCAATCTTGCACATGTAAACGGGGCTTAAGAGAAAAAATGACAACCATTTTTTATAAGTTTTCTATTGATGTTTTTTTTTTTAATTACATATACAGTGTGCATAGCAAGCAGGGGGGGGGCGGTGGCATTTCACTGGTGAGCAGTTGATCTTAGAGGTATACTTCCAATTAGGAAAATGTTTCCAAATAACGTGTAGTACTCAGATGTGTCATTTATGTTTCAAGGGGTTGTATAGTTATTAAAATTGAAAAAAATATATTTTTACACTGCCCCCGTGTACTCCGAATTAGAAAGTTTTTCCCTTTAGAAAGTCTCCCCTGATGCCAACAACAACAAAAAAAGCCACACACACACACACACACTACTCGTGAACGCCCCCCCCCCCCAGGAAATTGTGGTGCCTGGCATAGACTCCCATTTGTAGCAGCAGAACGTACAGCCATCTATCAGCGAGAATGTTCTTGAAAAATGAAGGTAATTTTGTCCAGCATTAGTAAATGGGATGCGATAGCAGTGTCATCTACTAGACTTAACAAGAACTAAAACAACGTTTCGTACTCCTAGCGAAAGATGTCACCACATTTACAATTTTTGTCGAATCGTAAAACCAATACTACTACTACTGCAGCCTACCGAAATTGAAAAGTGGTGCTTTCGCGTAATTATTTAATTTAAAAAATTTCTTTTTGAGTAATTTTTTTTGAATATTTAGCATTATTTTTATAATTATACAGTTGTGGGTTGTGGATCCCAGTAATAAGGGCGTGATCCCCCCCCCCCCCCGGGGGGATTCAGGTAGCTCCAATTCGGAACAACAACTGTATACATTGTGTATTTAGATCATTCGAATCTCCCACCTCAACATGCCAACTTCATTTTCTTACTTGCCACACAAGTCTTCACCTCACTTCTTTTGAAATCCCAAGCTGCGGTCTCCGGCCCTTATGTGCCACTGGGCGCACGTGCAATTTTTCTCCCTGGCCATTGTGCTCAGCTATCCATTTTTAGTCAAATGGCTTGTACTTTACATCGACTTGATAGCTGTCTTCATAGGGAGAACGACGCGATTTGATTTCATTCTTGCGAGCACGGGGCAAAGGGGCCACTACTAATAATCTTTGCTAATTTTTCCGACACAACCCTGCCTTTTTTGAGGTAACGGAAGCAAGTTGCTTTGCATCAGTCCGGGGTTGTGAGCCGTTCTATCTCTCTAGCTATCCAATTCTGAACCACTGATACAGATGTTTCTAGATGTTATAGTCAACCCTGCACGTTATCAGTTGGAAATTCCTCGGAATATGAACTGGGTCGTTGCTCGGTTAGTCAACTCTGCAGGAAAAAGCCATTATGAAGACAAT
The DNA here is from genome assembly GCF_987345545.1 of Pholcus phalangioides. Lineage (NCBI taxonomy): Eukaryota > Metazoa > Arthropoda > Arachnida > Araneae > Pholcidae > Pholcus > Pholcus phalangioides. The sequence goes on from NW_028301611.1 coordinate 2,197,272, forward strand.
AATAGACTCTTACACATCAGAAAAGAACTTCAATGATAACCAAGTTATGTGCCATCCAATACATAGACCATAATTTTTATCAGGAAATCGTGTCCCCGCCTTTGAAAATATTCTTAGCAGATTGAAGCGGGACAGTAAAGATCTTATTCCGTAGTTTAGATGCAAAACACATTTCTCTTCGTTCGAAATGACTCTTCTCTCTGCCCGTTTTCTTCATCCCTTATTTATTTTTTCTTTGCTCCCCCCGTTCCTTTTAATATATTTGGTTGCATTTTACTTGAACTTGAAGGATGCTAAGACTTCAAAAAGCAGTAATTTGTTTAACGACCAAAAGCCATATTACCCATCACGCAAGTTATGCAAATGGCCGTGCTGCCAGCCTTTATGTGTGTTTGTAAGTACACCCGAGGATGGTTAACAGGAGGAATATGGCGGTACAGTGGTGGTGGTGGTGCTGCTGGCAGCACACACACACACACACACACGCGCGCAGCGTTTCAAAAGCGTCGATACGGTAAACGGCTGGGCGTTTATCTTTGATCGTATACCCTCTCGCTAATATACATACATACAACGTGGAACCGGAAGCATCGCCGCCCCCCCCCCCGGTATACGCTCCTGGAGCTATGCCGGGAAATATGAACGACTGAAGGTTGAAAGGAGAGAGAGAGAGAGAGAGAGCGTTTTTGGTCGGTAATCTATGGCCCATCAGGCCGACAGTTCAAAAAGATACCGCGTTGTGTTGCCTTTCGAAGTTATTTTATGCATTTTTGCCCTCTAGGAAAGAGTATCCGAAAAGAAATATCCGGTGGAAACCACATGCGGAGAGAAGGAAAGTTCGTCTTTAAAAGGCCGTTTGGAAATTATTGTTAAAATGGAATCTCTAGTAATTCAACTAGAAGCCTGTCTGAAAATATAGGTGTCATAGAAAATGTAACCGATTTCAGTAATTATTATTTTGAAGTCAGCGATATTAGGGGGGCCATTCAAGTATTACGTAAGCAGATTTTCAGCCGTTTTCGACCCCCCTCCCGCCCCTTGTCAGCAAAACACTGACCCCGCCCCTGTCAGCAAAATTTCGTCAGCAGCGCAGAATATTTCATATTTTTTTTTAAAAGTGATGGTTGATGACGTAAGCAACCTTCAAACCCTCCTCCCCCTTGTCGTCAAAAGTCAGCAAATCCGAAAAACCCCGCCCCTGGATGCTGACGTAATACTTGAATGACCCCTTACTGGTTTCATTGTCTTCATTTCTCGTGGGCGTGCCAATAGCTGATGCTGTCTCCACGCATGTCAACACACAGTGGATTTCTCTCATGATATTTTACCGTGAAATAATGCTACGGTCGACCCTCGTTTTCACGATCCCGTACGCACTTAATAATTGGTTCGTAATTGGGAGAAACGGTGATAAAATTGCAGGGGGGAAAAATGAATTGGTCAGTCCAATTAAAAAAAATCACTTATTTTTGTTTGCTTCATCGTAAAATTTTAATTAGAATTCATACAGGGTGGGCAAAAAATCCATAAAAACTTTAAAAATGAATAAAAACCGGAAAAATAACCGAAACAAAATACTGTTTGCAGGGTTAGCATCACTAGGTGACGGTAAATTTTTTTTTTAAGAAAGGGAAAAAAATAACTAAAAAACAGCTGATAGGTGGCGCTGGTACGAGCGATTTCGGCGGCGATATGCAAATGAGACGGTTATATAACTATATTATATTATTAGACGGTTATATTATTAGAAGAGCCAATTCACCGTTCTAAACCGTATATGTGGACCTGCTGCACTCCGCCGTTGCTGGATTTGTGACTAGCCTGTGGTCACGTGGAACACATGCTGCCGTAATAAACGATTTGGAGGCATTCTGTTCGATATTTGCGTATCTTTCCTTTGACTTGTGTACGTCAGCGCCACCTATCGGCTCTTTTTTTAGGGTTGTTTTTTTTTCCTGTCAAACACAATTCCCGTGACGTAACACTACAAACGTTTTTATGACTGTTTAAAGTTTCTACGCGGACGTTTTACTCCACCCTGTATTTTAGTTCTTTGTCAATTATATTTTTTCTTATTACAATTTATTCGTATTTTCATGCTTTAAAAAAAAATCAAACGTTTCTAAAATTTTGAATGGAGTTTTTATAAGACTCATAAGAAAGTTATAAAGCATAATTAATCACGGGAATGAAATTATTTTAGATGACAGCGTGATGTTTAGATACAAGTCCCGTTTTTTCAAGGACCGATGGAAAATATTTCTATATATTTTGAATTCAACTTTTCTTTTTTGTAACAAACGGGTTATACGTGCTTGACCATTTTAAGAATCGAATGTCCCTCCGAGAATCAATCTTACATCGTTTGCTTTCCAATTCCTACAATAATCAAAGTGGTTTCGTTCTCCCATCTATATTTTTATTTATTCATTTTTGTACAATCAAATCAAAATTTTCAGAGAAATATTTCTCATGTCTCTCTTTCTCTGGTATATTGTATATCATCTAGAACAAGTGTTTTCCAACTGACCTCAAAGATCTAATCTTTTCTTTAGGCCAAAGTTATTTCGGCATTGGGGGCTCCGGTGAAGCTGAATTTCTCGAGAACAGAAAATGGAAGATATACGTGTCCAATATAGTTTACTTTTCCTTCATATTTGGTTTGGTCGAAACAAATGTATTTCTTTTGTTTCATCTATTTCTTGACTTGTTATAGTCAATGCCCGAGTTCTTGGCAATTCCTGAGCTGGCCACTCATTTCAATCATTTTCCACACTTTGGAATATGTCATATCATAGTACAGAATTTATTTGGAATCAAAAAAAGTATACTTTTATATGATATACTAGGGAAAAAACAACGTGTGTTGACCCAGAAAAAGGAACTACGGCTAGACGCGTTTCGGAACTGTATGAAGTTAATTCATGAGTAGCACAGAAAAGAATTGGAAGATAGTGAAAATACTCCTTATAAGCGGGAGTTATTGTACGCCCATACTGAGTTGGCCTCTGACCTTGACGCGCGAAGGGAGGGTTCATTTTGCGAGAAGTAGAGACGGGAGGGGAGGGGGAAAAACTCACTTAAATAGAAACGCGAACGGAAAATACCAACCTGCTCCTTTTCCCTGCGACCTTTTTACCAAAAGAAGGTAAATGGAATCGTCCATCGTGACTTTTCATGACGTAGCCAGAGGTCAACTCGGCGTGGGTGTACAATACTCGCTGTTCCAGACAAAGAGTCGAGAATTAGGCCCAGATCCCACTGCGTACTCAAGGGGGAATTGAAAATATATAGGTTTATACTGTAAACGCACCAAAACGCCGGCGCTGAGGCGTGGCATGGTGACGTATTGTACACCCACGCTTAGTTGGCCTATGGCTACCTCATGAAAAGTCACGATATGGGCGATTCCATTTATCATTTTTCGGTAAAAGGTCGCAGGGAAAAGGAGCAAGTTGGTATTTTCCCTTCGCGTCTCTATTTTAGCGTGTTTTCCCCCCTCTCCCCCGTTTCCCTTCTCCTTCGAAAATGAACCCTGCCTTCGCGCGTCAAGGTCAGAGGCCAACTCAGTATGGGCATACAATAACTCCCGCTTATAAGGAGTATTTTCACTATCTTCCGATTCTTTTCTTTGCTACTGATGAAGGAACTTCATACAGTTCCGAAACGCGTCTAGCCGTGGTTCCTTCCCCCCCCCCTTTTTGTGTCTACACACGTTGTTTTTTTTCCGTAGTATATTGTCTCACCCAAAAGGTAATTCATGGTATAACTCGTGAACATTCTTCTGACTAAGCATTGCGAGATTTATGAGCAATAAATTATAAATGTTCATTAGCCAAGGTATAATTTTCAGAGGTAGATAGTGATAGTTTCTTAATATAGTTTTTTCTTTTCTTGATTTTTTTCGTGTAAATTCTTGAATGTAAATTTGGAAAAACTTATTATATATAAAAAAAACAATTTAAAATAAATTCAAATATTACTTTTCATACACAATTTTTAGCACGTATTGTTTCTTATATGCATAATTATTATATACAATTTTTTCTAGTATTTCTTCCGGAAATTTTTTTAAATGCAATTTTTTTCTGTACACAATGTTTATTTCGCAGTTCTTTTTAAAGTTAATTTTTCTTAGAAAAAACTTTTTAATTTAAATTTTTTAGATTAAGTTCTTTTTTATTCAATTTTTTAAATTTCATTTCCAAATACTAATTCTTTTTTTAAATGTAATTTGGAAAAAGAAAACTTACTTCATATACAAAACCAAAATTTTTATTATGAATTTTACGATCATGATTTTTAATGCAAAATAATTTAAAAATTCTTTTCAAATATTTTAATTTGAATTTCAAAACATGATTTAAAAATTAGCATAAACACAATTTTTAAATAAACATAGCTAATAAAATGTCAAATTTTCAAATATCCTGATTCATTAGAAGGCAAAAGTTTTATTCTGGTTCTGGCCTGGTTTTGATTTTAATTTTATATTTTCCTAATTTTAAATTCAATTTTTTTAAATTTAATTCATTTTTATTTTTTCATTTAATTCTTTTTTTTAAATTTTATTTTTGTAATTTTTTAGTTTAATTCTTAATTCTTTTTTTTCAATTTTTTCTAATTTTATCTTAATTTTTTTTCAATTTTTTTCTACAAATACAAATACAAATACCACGCCACAACAGGCAAATTGCCCAACGAGGTGGCTGACTTAAGAACATCATGGATCCCCGAGCCATTTTTTGGACGCCCTACATACTACTGCTACACCACACATGTACCCCGAACCCCCAATGAATCGGTACATGCGGGAATGTGCGTGTACGTGTAGTGAAACCTGACGTGAAGTTTTTTGTTTCTCTGTAATGCTTGTTATGTGTAGTGCTGCCATCTGCCACCAGTTTTTCAAACTATGAGTGAAGTGTTATGATTGAATGATTTATCGTTGTAGGACTGTTGCTCTCTGTGGCGAGGCTTTTTAACGGGGAGATCGGCTCGCATTTGCGCCTTGAAGTTGGGAACCACAGAAAACCAACTTCAGCCGACCAAGCAATTCTAATTTTATCTTAATTTTTTTTCCAATTTTTTTTCTAATTTTATCTTAATTTTTTTCCAATTTTTTTTTCTAATTTTATCTTAATTTTTTTTCCAATTTTTTTTTTCTAATTTTATCTTAATTTTTTTTTCAATTTTTTTTTCTAATTTTATCTTAATTTTTTTCCAATTTTATTTAAGTATATTAATTATCATCCCCCATGAATTCAAACTTGTTGTGAAAAAATTCTCAATATAAATAGCCACCACATCCTGCATGAGTATGCGAACTACTAGAAGAAATTACTACCATAAAGATCCATTTTCCCCCAGCACACAATTTATGCTATTTAACTTAAAAAGCACCATCTACAAAATAACATCCATTAACCTAACTAAACCCCCATTTTTTTTTTCTGGTTAGATATCCATACTGCGGAGCATCATGGTCCGAGTAACATGACAGGCTATTAAGTTGAAGACGCTCACGTCCAACCATAACAAGGCAGTTTGTAAAGTTGTGCCTCGCATTCCAAAAACCGCAAATAACAGCGGAAATAAGAAACAAAGGAAATCAAGGAAGCACAGGAGGAGTAAAAACAAAATTAATGCAATAATAAACGTTGACGGAAATGCATTACATTACCCCTTTTTGGAATCGTTACCGCGCTACACCTTGAGAGCGTCGCAACCACCACCACCACCATCATCATCACCATTGCCCATGAATTAAGTGCTAGAGCGGGTCTAGTAACTCACTCAGTCTTTTCCCCAAAATGTGCTTTGCTATTAAGGAAAACCCGTCTTCATTAATATCTCGTTAAGAGCTTCAGTTCAATTTGTTTTCCCCCCATCCCCTTACTCCTTTAAGAGTGGCTCCGAGTTTGTGGTGTTCAGATAAAGAGAGCAACGAGCAGCTCTCTCTCTCTCTCTCCTCATTGAGCGTGCAAATGAATCTTTTCTTCTCTACACAGAGAAAATGCTTTAAAAACTTCAAGAACCTGAACCGCTTTCTACTCCATCGTAATGAATATTTATGAGTCTTCAGTCTGTTTGTGTGTGTATGTACGAAACCCATACAGTGCGTAAGTATGGTAAGCCCTATGTATACAATGGCTGTGTACCTTTGAGTTTGTTGGATGTTGTTCTTCGTCTAGTTTGAAATATTTATGTGTGTTTGGCCTGCGCGTTGTATATGAGTGTGGTGAGATTTTTACGGGTCGATTCTGAAGAAAAATGCTTGATGAATTATCTGGTTCATTTCAGATTAGATGAAGAAGTTTCTCTGTGTGATCTTGAAGGTTCTGGAAAATTTTGAATTACGAAGATCCAAGTTTATTGACCCTTTCAGCGGCAATCTCGAGACATCTCGTCAACATGATCTGCTTTATTTCAGCCACCCCGAAGCGTTGAAGTTTTCTTTACAGTAAAACATGTTTTCCACATCCTCCCCCAATCAATCAACTGGCAGTGGGTGGTATCATCTCTTGTTCAAGGTTTGATATGGGAAGGAACGAGAAAAAGACACTGTATGTGTTCTCCACCCCTTCCCCCATTATTTCAGCCCTGTAAAGAAATATAAGCTAAGTATAAATAATACATTAAATTTTCTTATAAAAAAAGTATTTCTCTTCCTAGAAAGTCACACATGCCATGGCAGGTGTTTTTGTAGCATAGTGAGGGAAATAAAAGCGATGGGCGGAGTCAGTTTTCTTGTCGGTGGGTAGGAGCAGTTATCAGCTCCGCAATCAGGAAAAAATAATTCTTCTCGAAAATAGGAGGCAATTTGCGAAGGTCATGGCAGTTATAATGCGGATCGGGAAAATTTTATCTGCCTCATTATGAAAAAAATGAAATCATTATCCTGTAATTTTTTCGTAGGTCATTTTAGTTGTAATTAACACTAGAAAGACGGACGGGGGTCTGTGTGACTGGCTCTGTGCGCTATTTCTGCTCTCATATCTCAAGTAAGAATAAACCGCATGCTCAAACATTTCTCTACTTTTCTTTAATTATCATGTACTTAGTGTAAACCCAAGCCTTTCCTCTTTATCTTTCTCAGAGTACGAACCGACATACCCAGAAAGACGAGGCGAGGGGGGTCACACTGTCCCATCTAACATTTTAGAATGTTATGCGTATGGAAGTGTATGGAATATCGTAAGGCCCTTCCTCGTTAATAGGACGTCGAGGATTGCACAATATTCTACGGAAAACTCATTGCTTACAGATATTAATCACGTGACTACTTCACCGCACACCAACTCCGGCCATATATCGCCATACGTCAATTTCCAGCTAGTGGAGTTGGGCGAGAAATGAAAGCACCATCTATCGTTGGTCGCCTCAGGCTCAGTAGGTAAAGAACTTGTTTCTGATGTTCTTGACCGGATTCGAACACGTGGAACTTGACGGTGATTTTCATGTCTGAGGAATTTCACGTGACTGGAATTATGTGAATTTTTTCATGCAGGAATCGACAAGCTTGATTGAAACCCTTAACCTTAGGAAAGGTTGAACCTTTAAACAAAAATAAAGCTCGTTGGTCCTATTCCGAACCTAGAAGCAATGGTAAACATTTCCATATTTGCTTTTGCAATCTATAAATTTTATTAACATTGTAATTTTGATTCATATTTTAATAAATGTAATATTACTTTAAGTTTATACGTTTTTCACAATATATCGCACATTGAAACTGACGGCACTTCGCTTAAGTCGTCATAATTTTCCGATAACATGAGGCGACGGCTTATCGAGGTTATATCTGTGACTGTACAGAGGAAAAGCCATCACTGAAAACCTCACCGAAAAATCCCAAATTCCATTTAAAAAGAAAATTGAATTATTTTTTAAGGGGATTCACATTTCTCTTATTCTGATGATTAATGTCGCCAAGAAGAACCTTCCAAGACACAATGACCTTATTTACTTCCACACCAAATCGTCGGTATCTTCCAACTTCACTGGCTGTTTTCAAAGAAAGTTTCACAAAAAAAAATGGTGAAAAATGGCATTTGGTGCCAGTGAAATATTACCATGAAAATATAAATTTCTGTATTCCGAGTCCATTTATCCTTCGCTATGTTTTTATATATAAATAATGAAAATTTTTTTATTTTTTCTCCTGAATTTCAGTCGTTCGTTGAAGGCTTTTTCATTTCGCGCTTGCTCAAGTGCAAAAGTGTCTGTATTTTTATTCCTTTTTCACTAAGAAAAAAAAGACAGTTCTTTTTTTCTTGTTTTATAACTCAGTGTTATGTGATGGATCGGTACACTCAGTCAGACAGGTTTTTCCTGGATATACCGGGATCGGAAGAATGAGGAAAAATGAGCTTTTGAGAAACATTCCGTCCCGTATACAGGTCACAGCCTGTCGTATAAATTCTCCTGTTTTTGAACAACAAAAAAAACGGGATGCTTCTCTCTTACTCTCATATTTTATTTTATTTTTATCCAAGGAATCGTCCGAGGTCTGGCACGTGGAGCTCAACAGGCTTCAAAATATACTCCATATTGCGAAAGCCGTGACATATTACATCTAAAAAAGGTACTCGGGAGGATATTTCAATGAATTTTCTAAGCTGTTTGTCTTGTTTTTTCCGACTCTCGAAATTTCCCAATTACGCAGCAAATACGGAGGTCAGGACAACTGTAAATGGGTTGTATATTATATTAAATCATTTATGAGAATTCTATTCATTCTGGATTTGGATTGGATTTGGATTTTCAATTTGCTGGCACAAGGACCAATTTGGTCAACTATTCATTCTGAGATTATTTTTTTCTTTTAATATGAATTTTTATTTGTTCTGAGAAATTATTATTTCCCCATTAACTTTGATTTTACACTTGATTCTGAAAATATTTTTTCATCAAATATGAGACTGCATTCGTTCTGAAAATATTTTTCTTTCACGTATTCTGGAAATATTTATCATCAATTAAGTATTCTCATTGGATTCGCAACGTAAAACAATTTTTTCCACCAATTCCGAAAATATTGTTTTTTCGATAATTATAAGAAATAATACTGTAACGAATCTATTTTTTTTTTTCCAGTATGAACGTTTTTACTAACTCTCTGTGGCCTTTTATATCACATAATGTGTTTTGTTTCTTTATACGTTGTTAAAAGAAGGTGAGAAGAGAAAATCTACCTTCCAAGAGAAGACAGCGTGAGTTGGAATGGGGCTTCCGTTCTGTAAGGTTGTCTGTTTTGAGTGTGCTTTGAAATAAAGTCTTCTTTAAGCTCCGTAGTTTCGTGCTTTAATTGGAAAACCCTCCAATATCAAGTGTCTAGGAATATTCCACCGCATCACGGAAAAGAGATGCTCCTCCGACACGACGTTCCCTTATAATAATACACAATTCAAAGGCTGAACAGACAAATTTCCAAATGAGGTGGCGGAAAAAAGATGTCCATAAAAATATCACATCTATATTTCGACCACCGGTGACCTTAGTTGCATCCGGGATAGTAAACCCATTTAAACCGTTAGCGAAAGGTGGGTTGTTCGAGCCAAAATGAGCGATTATGCACTTATCAACACTAATGGTCACGCGATATCCATTAGCCCATGCAGCAATTACACTGGTGTCAGAAATTAAGAGAATTTGCAGACTTGGTCGATTATCTCCAGAACTACTGTACCGATTTTAATGAAATTTGATATGTACATACATTGATATAATACAAAACAAATAACCATTCAATAATTGTAATACACACGTATGATCGTGCGTAACACTCGTTGGAGTCGGGAGGTATGAAACAGTGGTTGCAGAATAAACAAAAAAATGGGTTAATCGATGGGTTAATAGGGGGTATGGTCCCCTCTTACAGATATACAGGTCTCGCAGAGTGATTTCATACTTGAAATAAGGCAGTTTATCATTTCCTGTGGCAATTGGTCCCACTCGTTCAGCAACGCCTCAAACCAGTCACAGTGCCTCTTTCAAAGAAAGACATGGAGAGGTGTGCGGCCATCCAACATGATGCCTGCCCAGACCATTAAACCTCCTCCGCCATAATGGTCAATTTCGCGGACATTGGAGGGTAGGTAGCGGGTCCCTGGTTCTCTCCATATGAACGTATGGCGAGAATCGGTGCTTAGGCTGAACCGGGACTCATAAGTGAATAGAACGGTCGCCCATTGATCCATACTCCAATCTCTATGCACCATGATAAACGGATTCTCCTGTCCGTAGAAGTGAGCGGGACGCAAACAGCAGGTCTTCTTGCAAACAACCCTCTCTCATGAAGTCTTTTGGAAACAGTCACCCTTGATACACGGGTTCCTGTGGCTGCATACAAGTCACGAGAGAGCTGAGAAGCTGTAGCACTCCTGTTACGCCTCGCTATAATCGACAAATGGCGATCTTCTCTGGCCGTCGTGGCTCTTGGACGACCTTGCCCAGGCTTTCTCTCGATGGATCCGGTATCCTGGAACCATAAGTTACACACGACGCTGGGCGTTAAATTGAACTCTCCCCAAATCTGGACTTGAGATTGGCCTGCTTCTAGCCTCCCCACAATTCGCCACCTCATTCCATCATCTAAACGTTGGTGGTTACTCATTTTTACTGTTACAATTTTAAATTAACCGATTGCTGCAAAATAACACCAAGAAATTCGTGAACGAAATGCGTCCTAACTTACGCGCGCTTATATAGCCTGTTTCTCTACTGGCTCCGCCTACACACACGTGTACGCTTACGTATTTGACGTACAAGATTTGCATTTTTGTGTAGAAGCAGTGGTTTTACATTCAGTTCAGTTCTTTTCATGAAATCCGATAAAATATGCAAATTCTCTTAATTTATTTTACCAGTGTATATTCAGTTCAAAATAATCTCTCTCATTAATTCTAAAATTATTTCTTTCAATAATTAGGAAACCATTTTTAACTAACCCTGAAATGTTTCCAAAATAGTTTTGAAATTACTTTTTTCACAAGTTCTTGAATACATTTCTTCATTCGATTTTTTTCAGCATCTTGATTATGGAAGTGTTTTCATCTGCGGGCCAATGCAAAAATCTTCGAGGGCCACATGGTGCTCGCCGGGCATGTGGTGAGAACTCAGTGTCCTAGTCCACGACCATGGCAGTACTGTCCATCGATTGACACACGCAGTACGAGTACTGCATTTCCAGGTGTCTTGTCCACATCAAACTAGTGTTTTTGGTGGATTCTCGAATATTTTCCGTTGAAGCGGAAAACTCTGGAAGAAGTTTGGGTTATAGGCATGGAAGTAATAAGTAATTTACCCCTCCAACAGGTGGCATCCAGAAATGTCCTTCATGCAGAAGCCATGATGAGAAAAAAAAAGACAATAAATGTGAATCAAAATAATCGAAGATTGTTTTTGGTATTTTTAGAAAATGAGAACGCAAATATATCCCCGTAGAAACTTGCTCGAGATACCGAAAAACGTGCGAACCAGACGGAAAGTTCCCTAGAATATAGACCCTACTATTTTTGAATTCAGTACCAGATGACCGAAATTTGTTCTACTGTATTTGGGTTCTCAGGAAATTCAGATTTTCCACATCCCAAAACTTTCGGAAACAACCTGCGCATCAAATAAAGCATAACTATCCGTACAGAGAGAAAGATACCGAAACCAATATATACGCAAACTGCCAACAGATGCCGACTTGATCCGCAACTTAATGTCCGTATCTACCGGTCCATATTCTTAAGCAATTACAGCACATTCGTATCTCGGGGAAAATTTTCCTCCAGGTTGAACTTTATATCGGACTCAGATAGGGATAGTCTCCAAGGAGAAAGACACGATTCCCCGATTTCAAGTAACGCATTTTCTTCCAATACGTGAAAACTAGATTTCATTGAGGAGCGGGGGCACGAAACTCAGACCCAGCCTATAACCCCCCCCCCCCCCACTGGTAATGAAAATCCAATGATAATGCATCTCTCTTCTTCGCGAAAACTCCCAGAGAGATAGATAGTATTATCTCAGTTTTCTCTCTCTCTCGTCCTCTCTTCTCTCACGAACACTCTAAATGCATTCCCAACGTTAGTCACACTTTACACGCGGCAGAGTATCCCGGAGCAATGCGAGGATGCGTGAAATTATCATTACAAGAGGAGTTACGCTTCATTCCGAAGGTTTTGAGAGAGTGTCCCGTAGTGTTAAAGCGTCTTGCTGCGCTCCTCCCCCCACCCCCGTGTGATCTGATCTTCTCCTCTACTACGCTCTTTTCAATAATGATACTGTCCCAATTACGATCCTCAAATATTTGCTGGAACAGCTGCTTGAATAGTCTCTCGCGATACTTACCCTTTTAACAATTGAAATCTCTTCTCCTCGGGGGGAGAAACGGATGCAAGTATTTGTTTTAATGGTGGGAAAAGGAAATGATTTCCAACTATTTCTCTTGGAACACCTTTTTGAATGAAATTCACTATTTTTAAGAAAAAAAAAGGCAACCAGAAAATCATGTTTTCAGCATTAAGTACTTTAATGGAAAAATGAAGCAATTACTTTTATTACTTTAATTGCACACACATGCGAAAGGTACACAAATAGGATACAGAATGAGACAATAACACAAATACACACATGAAATTGAGCACACACACGCACAAAAGTGACATCTCTGTGGCTCGAAGGGGCAATTGTGTTTCTGGGGAAGCCTACAAAATCGATATTTTCTGTGTTTACACATGCAAAACACAATAAATAGATAAATAAATTTCTTATTTTGAGTATTTTCATTTGTTTCGAAATTTTTCTTCCCAATTTCAAACAATAAATTACAAGAGCCTGATACTTAAGACCTAGATTTTCTCCGCTTATCAACAATATGGGATTCTGATACGGTTCGTATCAGAAAATCAGCAGGTAAGAATAATTTTAGTTCATTTTTCGACGTTGATGTCTTACACGGCAACACTTGTCTGTCAGGTCTGATGGAGAATTTTGCGTGATAATTAATAATGAATAAATCCCATGATTTTCAAAGAAATGAACATAGCAGCTCGAAAGAATATATTATTGATGAGCAGAGCAGAAAGTGCTAATAACCGTGAAAAATGATGAAGCTCTTCGTCGTTTGAACGTTCTTGGTTACGTCCCACGAAGACTGCTGAACTCTTGATACTCATGCCAATGGAAATAAAAGGAGCAAATACCATAGAAATGCCATACGGATCCAATAGTGTCGACGAGCTTCTCCAAACGCAAACCTTATTTTTTTTTTTAAAATAGAAAAGTAATGTTCAAATGTAATGTTCAAATGTAATGTTCAGTAAAGTAATGTAAAGTAAAGTAATGTTCAGTAAAATAAAAAGTAATGTAATATAGCAAAAACCCATGATTATAAAATCTCTGTCCAAGGATGATGTTGAATTTTCTCTGTTTCCTAAATTCATCTTCGCACCAGCCAGCTGTTGAAAAACCTTCGTAAGGATAGCGAAGAGGGACATCACCCTTGGATAAGTCGCCATCTGGTAGCAGTGTCAGCAATTATGATCAGTGTCCGGCGTTCCATGAACGGTCGCATTCAGCCGTGACCTACGTGTGTGCCATTACTTTTATTACTTTCGAAGGTCACGGTTTAACGCACACGAGACCTAAGGGATTGAGAATCGTTGCCTTTGTATCCTATTGCGCTCATCCGGCAAGTGAGAGGACGTAGGTTCGATTCCCCGCAAGGGCAGTTGAATTTCCTTTCTTTCCTAAATTCATCTTCGCATCGGCCAGCTGTTGAAAACCTTCGTATAAAATCCTCTGTGCTTCCTATATTTATGTCCGCATAAGGAAAATTCCCATTTCGGGAAGTTTTAGTTGAGCAACCATATTAGTGCACAATCTCTATAGTGGTTAAAATCAGGGTTGTCAAATTTGCTTCCTGGGTAGATACCGATTTTCTTCCCCGGGCTACGTTTTTTAGCCTTAAAACCCCGGGTTTTTTTATAGGGAAAAATGAGTGTTTTTCGGGGAAATTGTTTGTTTTCGAAAAGTTGCGTAGCCTTCAGGTAAAAATTTTATTTTGAGGTGAGTTTGTGTAAAATTGCTGCGTATTTCATTGTTAAAAATATGTTTATTTTGAAGTACCTTTAAATGTTTTTAGGAGCATATAATTATGATAATTAATAATTTCTTAGAATCACAAATACATATCACATGCATTAGATACTGCATTTTTTGTAAATTAAAAAAAAAAGCATTAAAAACAGCTTGCGCATGATAAAATATCATGGCATCAATGTAATTGAATATAAATTGATTAAAAATGAAGGAAACTGTTCAATTCATGAAATGAAGCAAAACGTCCATTGACTCAATCTTATTTAAATTTAAGATTTGAAAATTTTTGAAATTTAAAATTTAAATTTTGAAATGTAATTTTTAATAAGATTGAGTCAATGAAATCTCAACCTTTTGCTTCATTTCATGAATTGAATAGTTTTCTTTGTTTTTAATCAAGTTTTATTCAATTACATTGATGTCATGGTATATTATCATGCGCAAGCTGTTTATAATACATTTTTTTTGAAAATTTACAGAAATTTATGCATGTAGAATATGTAAAACTTTCTACCAGCATAGGATACCACATACAATCAAGAACATGTGTAAAACAAGCTGGAACTAATCGATGGTTAAATAGTATTTGATTTTTAATGATATTTCCATTAGAGCATAGTTTTTCACCATGTTAGAAGGTATGAGAGCCCTTAAGACAGCAGTTGATAATAAACGCAACCACAGTGAGTGAACCAGTAGTAGCAAGGTTTTCTGTTTTGTTATTGGAGAACAAAGGGAAAGCCTATTGCAGAAATTCTAACAAAAAAGAAAAATAATACGACGAATATACATATATATATTCGTCTAAATTTCCTCCGACTACACATAAGGGGCCGTTCAAGTATTACATAAGCAAATTTTTAGCCATTTTTGACCCCCCCCCCCTCCCATTTCAGCAAAAGTCAGCAAAGCTCTGACCTCCCTCCTCCTCCTTGTCAGCAAAATTTAGCCATCAGCTCTGCTCCTCTGAATCCTAACACATATTGGTGTAAAAAATTTGGAATAAATCGATGGTTATATAGTATTTTTAATGGTATTTTTATTAGAGCATAGTTTTTCACCATGTTAAAAGGTATGAGACCCCTGAAGTTAAATATTTTGAGGTTGTGGGAAAAAGGAAATTCAATTTTCCCCATTTTGTCCAAAAAAAACACGTGTTTTTTTAGAAAAATCTGCCCGGGCTGGGTTTTTTTAATAAAAAAAAACTCGGTTGGGTTGGGAGAAAACCTAGTTTCCATCCTTCCTAGTGTGTTTCAAATTACACATTAAACGACGGATGTGGTCATTTCGACCGCAAAGCTACTTTGACATGTTTCACACAGGTTTTACAACCCTGATTAAAATGGCCGCTATCTTCGCTCTAGGTAGAATTTCGTTCCATCTCCAAACTAAAAAAAAAAAGTGAAATTTTATATATTCAAGGATTTCAAATGCCTCGATAATCTTAGAAAAGTCATCAAATTTCAATAACTTGAGATTATAACCGTTTGGATGGAATCGCATGGCAAAGTACAGCTTTGCGGTCCCTTGCTTGTAATACCCTTGAAATTTACGTATTTGTTTTTGATGTTATAAATTTCATATGATTATATAACGCTGTTGTCTATAGAGTGGCTCTTATATTCCCAACTTCAAGGCGTGAATGCGAGCCGATCTCCCCGTTAGAAAGTATCGCCACAGAGAGCAACAGGCCTACAACGTTACAAATATTCAATCATTACACTTCACTCACAATTTGAAGTACAGATGGCAGCACTGAAATATCATACACAACACTAGCTACACACTCAGACTGTTAGGTGCACTAAACTTTGTTCCAGACTCTGCCACGAAGCTGGGCTGGAAGAGATCTCGGCAACGGGATAAGTCCAGTGGCAGAGCTCCTGGCGTTCATTCATTCAGCTTTGCGGTCTAAATGACCGCCACCGTCGTTTTAATGTTAATGTGTTGATTAATCTCTCCGGGTAATTCGAAACACACTAGGAAGGACTGAAACTACGTTTTCTCCCAACCCACAGCTAATTATTTTCAAAAAGATACATTGGCATAGCGAAAAAATAACAAATAGAGAGAGGAAAGGAAAACAGATTAAATTCCAATTTACCCATAACAAACACCCATTCCGATAAAATTTGCATTGAAACTTCTTCCCCAATCCTTTCAGTGTAATAACCATAATAATAATACGGAATACAAATACCGTACACGGTTTAACGCTTCGTGGGAAAATACCGTTTGCAATTTTTTTTTTTCCTTTTATTATTATTTCCGATTTACACTCCATGGAGTCCATTAAGATTTACTTCCAGAATCTTTCACACGTGAAATTCAATTTACTGCTTACGTCGTCCTCTTTTTTTGTTATGTCCCGGATATTTCTGGCTCTTTGATCAAGTATTGTGTGTGAGTGTGTGTATGTATTTGGAAAAGCAATAGCAGCAGCTTCTTCCCATCAAACCAAACTTTTCTTATCTCCTCAAATATGGACGCCTTCACTAACGACAAACAACCCCATCTATTGCTTGCTTTTTGTTCTGGTCTTGGAGAACCGAAAATTGTTATTACATCTTTTTAAAGGATAGAAGAAGAAAAAGGATTGAATTGAGAGGAAAATGGCTTTTCTCGTTTTCTTATCCAAATACGTGAAATGTTATAATGAGAGCTGTTGTCTCTTTTAATGAAATGCAAATATTTGATTTTCCTAGCACAATCCCCCATCTCGATTGAATTCGATACAAAAGTTTTCTTTAAATAATTCCTCTATTTGTGTGGATATTAATTCTACCCGCAATGTATTATAAAAAAAAATGGGTGGAGGTCGATTCATCGATTTGTCCGCAATTTTCAACGTGAATACGTCTTTTAAACCTCTTTATATTGTAATATGAGGGCGGATATAATGAAAACACAGAACAGTGGTTATATATTTTTTTCTTTTTTGTACTAGTGTGACGCCATTTTTGTGTAGAGGTACAGTGGAGGCAAGGAAGGCAGCAACTACTGGGGGAACGGACTTGTCCTAGGTGGTCGCTCGGAAGTACAATATACATGTGGTGGTCATCGGTTAACGGTATTGTCTGGCAGGCAATCGATTGTGTTTTCAATCTGCGTCCGCGGAATGTTTGCAAGACCAACGTGGTGTTATTCTTCTCTTTTTTTTTTTTTAGTGGCGGAAAGGATTTGAGTTCACGAAGTGCATCGGTGAACGAAGACAGTGTACGGAGAACATTCGCTGTTATTGACTCGTACGCAGCACTGGCACAAGCGTTTCCGCAACTGACGGGAAAGTGTAAACGATGATACGCGACCTGGTAGTCGGCTGTCGTTACGTCGTCATTACGAACCCTCTGGTGGAAGAAGCAGATTAGACAATCAGCCTGAACAGACGACGCACCAAAAGGGACGTCAGCAAGTAAATAGGAATGAATGAATTACAGAGAAACAACACTACAGGAAAGTGAGTGCACAGTGGAAACGTTTCTGCCAGTCCTGCGTACGAGTCAATGACAGTGCATGTTCTCCGTACAATGCCTTCGTTCGCTGATGTACTTCGTGAACTCTAGTTCTTTCCGTCACTAAAAAAAATAAATAAATACACCACGTTGCTCTTCTTTACTTGCAAACATTCCGCAGTCGCAGATGAAAACACAACCGATCGCCTGCCAGACTGTTAACCGACTGGCAAGCACATGTCACGTACTTCCAAGTGACTACCTGGGGCAAGTCCGTTCCCCAGTACGCTTTTTGCCTTCCTTACCTTCACTCTACCTCTTCATAAAAATGTGTCCCCACTTATACAAAAATTAACCAAATAATAACCACTGTTCCGTTTTCATTTGATCCACCCTGATAGAATTTGTGTGGTCTGTTAAGCGAAACTGGGGACTTCATACAAATCATATATGCTCCATCCATGGCCCTCAAAATCATCTGATGTTCATAGTGACAAATTAAAAAGACCACTCAAGTGGACTACGAAAGATTATCAAATCACTTAAGCAGCCCATACCACATTTACACTGTAGTTTAGTGACCCGTAGCATATTTACAGAGTACTTTAATGGCTTGTGGAACATTTCCAGATCATTTAGGCTGCCAACAGCACATTTACAGTTAACTTGAGTGGCTGGCGACAGATACATTTACAGTTAACTTGAGCGGACCGCTGCAGTTTTATAGAACACTTCAGAGTGACTCTTGATATAAAAGGTGCGGCGTCAGTTTTACGCAGTGGGACGCAGTACGGTGCAGCTGATGTACGCAGTGGGACACAATAAAATGTGTATACTCAGTGGACGCAGCACAATACTGATAAAAGCAGCGAGACCCTCGTTACGTACCCCTGGAAATCATCATGGAGGGTAATAAATAAATAAAAACTCTTTGAGTGAACATGAATGATTGACCGCCATCTAGTGTTTTTCTTGAGAATTGTTACTCTGATTTGTTTTGGTTTTTTTAACAAGCATTTTTGAATACTTTTGAGATAAATTTTGAGATGTACTATGAGATATACTACTCTTGGAAATCTGCAGTTATTAGTCCAA
Source organism: Pholcus phalangioides (assembly GCF_987345545.1). Classification (NCBI taxonomy): domain Eukaryota; kingdom Metazoa; phylum Arthropoda; class Arachnida; order Araneae; family Pholcidae; genus Pholcus; species Pholcus phalangioides. Next base: position 2,215,916 of record NW_028301611.1, read on the forward strand.
TTTATAAGAATAAAGGCTCCAGGACAGATCCGAATAATTATCGCCCGATATCGTTAACCGATATATCCTGCAAAAGTTTCGAGAGATGCATCGTCAATCAGTTACTTCCATTTGCCGACGATATGAGCTTAATCCCCTCAGTTCAGTTTGGCTTCATTCCTGGCCGCTCCTTACCAGTGCAGCAGTTGATTTGTCATGATATATGGGAGAGTGCTATAGACTCTGGACAAGAGATTGATGTAATTTACGTCGATTTCCAAAAGGCATTTGATAAAGTAGACAGATTGCTACTACTGAGGAAGCTAGCTTGCATGGGGGTTCCGGATAAAGTTGTGAGGATAATTCAAGAACTGCTGTCAGACAGAGTTCATCAGGTTCGCGTAGCCAGCGTGATGTCTAGAGAATGTCAGGTGCCAAGCGGAGTTGTCCAGGGATCGGTGTTAGGCCCGATCTTATTTACTTTGTACACTTACGATATTACTCAGGCTGTGTCACCGATCTCTCTATTGCAATTCGCTGATGACGTGAAGTTATTCTCTCCAGTGGAAAACACTAGGGGCTTAAGAATTGCATGCCAACAACTTTTCCAGTGGAGTTGTCAGTATAAGCTACCTATTTCATCATCAAAAAGTGGATCAATGCATTTAGATAGACGCACCGATCCTGAATATTACCAACTAGGTAATGAAACGTTACAGCAATTGGATACATGCGTGGATTTAGGTATTGCAATGAGCCGCATTCTGGATTTCACTGATCATTATCATGGCATAGTCTGCAAAGCTAATAGAATTTCATATATGTTACGTACGGCATACCGTAAGTGTGATGCGCATACGTTGTCATATGCTTTCTGTGTGTACGTTCGCCCGACTCTGGAGTTCTGTTCGCAAGTATGGAGCCCTTACAAAATCAAGGACATACAGCTCCTCGAAGAGCCACAGAGGTCGTTTATTAAACGAATACCTGGCATGAGCGGTCTATCTTATGGCCAGAGACTTCAATTTCTATGTTTACACTCGCTGGAAGGGCATAGAATCGCTGCAGATCTGAAGATGTGCTACAAACTAGTCCACCAAATTGTTTATCTACCATCGAGAGAGCCTTTCTTTGAGATCATACACAGGCGAGTTAACCTACGTAGGCATCGCTTCCGAATAAGAATACCAATGGCTAGAAGGGATTGCTTTTTCCACGGATATAGATGCCGTGTGGCAAGAATATGGAACAGTCTTCCATCAGAACTTGTATGTGCCTCCTACGCAAGATTTGTTTCCACTATTGGGGATTTCGACCTGACTCCGTATGCGAAGTGCTTCCCGTACTGACTTTTTTTTTTCTTCTTCTTCTTCCAGTATAAGTGCATTTCATGCCTTCTGGGGTTATTGTAAATAAATAAATATAACGTTTTATGTTACAAACATTTTAAAATTTAACAAGTTTGTAAATTAAATATATTTAATCATTTATGGGTCTTGCATATTTGTGGTATTCTCTGTAAACGCAACATTTCATTGATAGTATAAAAGCCAATGTTCCATAAATGGAACATAGTTTTTATTTGCAAAAATATCGGATAGAAATTGATTCAAATATTTCCGGTTTTTTATCGTACATAGAGAAGAGTTCAAAGTATTTTTTGAAATAAATTTGGAAACTTCGTGTTAATTTAATCTTTTTTGACAGAATTTTGAAGTTTGACATTTTTTGGGCACTTTTTCCCCCCATTTCGATTAAAAAGTAAATTGAAATTTATTTTGTGTGTTTTTCTACCACTTAATACATCAATCAAAGTAAATCAGTTAGTAGTTTCTTTGTGCTGTTAAACGTTGAAGAGCTACACGCGTTCAAATATGCATGTTCCATGGAACATTGGCGTTTCAAGAGAGCTGGATTCTAGGGATATCTCTAATGTGTAGTGCGCTGCTTCGATTTTCCCGTACGAACCCCAGGGTGGTGTCATCATTCGACATATGTATGGGGGGTGAATTCTGGGTAATATGAAACAGAGGAATGTGCTTTCTGGGGGGTGAATTGTTTATATTTGTGTTGGTTGAGTACTTTTTGTTTTTTGGGAATCGCAGGCTAATCAAAGCGTGGTCGGTAATCGTAGATAGTCTTTTTATGTTCAGCTGTATGTAACCATGTCCGAAAGATATCTCGCATTAGAAGAATCTGTAGGATATTTAGAATCTATCGCGATGTTTTCAAGACATATTTTGAAAAAAAAATCGCTACGATATTTTTTTATATCTCGTGCAAAATCGACATCAAAATATACATTTTTAAACTGTCCCTCCCCGGATTTTTTTTTCGTAATTCTTTTAATAACATCGATATTTTGTAATGAGTTATTTTATCACCGATAAGTGTTAAAATAATTGTATTGCTACTTTCTGTGCAGTACACAGAAGTGTAAGGCAGTAAACACCCTTACACACAGTATACTCTGCGAGTAAGTACACTATAAAAAATCTAAGTAAATTTTATTAATCAACAAATACATTTTTTCTAATCCTTGAGTGCATTTTCTGATCGGGGAGATGTCAACAACAGTGTAAGTTTGGTGGCTTTTCATTTTGTGTGAAACAAGCAAACCAATTGTCTAATTAATGATGATGTAAATAAAAGGTTACTTGTCTTATGTAAAAAATTTGGCATTTTCTTCACTCATTTTTATGCTAAAAAAATCGGTATGTGTTGCGAATTTGAAATTGTAGTGAAAAATAGAAAATGTCGTGAGATAACTGTACTCCAGAAATAAAAAATCGCGATAATATGAATCATAATCATTATGCATAGCAAATAATAATGTACCAACTGAAATTTTCACTATACCGCACTGTCGAAAAGAAATTTTCCGGAAACATTTTTACTACTTGGCTCCTAAATTTTGCAATGCATTAAATTTAGAAATTCAAAATTTACTTACCTACACAACATTTCCAAATTAATCTTATCAATAGACGATATATTCACGTATATTTTAATACACAATAGCGAAATTCTTATTACTTGTATGCCGTCGTGTGCCATAATTCTAACTCATCACCATCAGATAAGAAATTTACTTGAATGTATTAGATATGAGAATTGCATTTGAATACAATTAATGTATTTGTAAATGTATATAAATAAGAATGTATATATATTTATAATTATTATTTATATTGATTGATGCTGAATGTATTTTCTTTAACACATTTAGCACTGTTCTTTTATTTACAGTTTGATCATAGGAAATTGTCTATGGTCGACTATACAGGACACGGCCTGTCGACTAATAATAAGTTATATACTGTGATCTTAAGATATGACATATCTTAAACTGAAATAAAAAGAAGAAATAAATAAATATAGGTGATACCAGTTTCCTCTTTCACCAAGTTGATCTATGAATAGGCATGCAAAAGGAACTCAAATTCCAAATTTCAAAACTATGAGTGATTTTGTTCATAGTTCGGCCTTTAAACGGTTAATAAAACTGTTCCTTATGGAAGAGGTGGTGGCAGAGAGAGAGTAAGACCTTCGCGGTTGATACTTGGAGCCGACGCTGGCTGACCATTTTTATTCGAGGGAAATACGGGACACGGCCAATTATCGCCAAAAGTGAACAAAGTTGCCCACTCATGATAAAATCACGGAAAAGTCGCTAATCGCGGGAAATGGAGCGCTACGGCACATTGTAGTGAATTAAAAAAATCACAAAACATATGAGATGAATATTCTTATTAACAGTCGTGATTATGGTAATGTTATTTCTGCGTTGGGAAGATAATTTTAATAGTTGGGTTGAAAAGAATAAAATGAAGAAAAAAAAGTCAAGGGCTTCGTTGGAAAAAACGTGAACAACCAGGACATTTTTGAAAAAAAAAAAGTCGGGACAGCCGGAGACTGTTCCGGGAAATACGGGACGTATGGTCACCCTACTCTTGAGACTCTACAAGTACGGGTAGTAGTCATTATGACCGCAACAAAGAAAAAAAAAACAACTATATATTATTATTTTTCTTCTTTTTTCACCGAAACTTCTTAAAGCAGTATTCTATTCCGATTTTACTGTTTTGTTCTCGACACCGTATAGTCAATTTTCGGACCCAATATCAATTTCCATTACAAGCATCAAGTTCTAACGTGACAAAGTAAAGCATTTCCATTTTAATTGATTTTGTTCCGTAGGTAACGAAATATTCCGGAACACGTTTCACACTTTATTTATTTCAGTGTATTTATCTCAACAAATGAAATTTATGATATTTATAAATTATAAGACAGAATTGACTAAAATATTCATATAAGTAAAATCTGAAATCGAGAAGTTCATATTATTGCAAAAAATAACGTGAATTAAAAATTCATAATTCAAAATGCGAAAAAATGGATCTCCTTGGAGTGTTATACTAATTTATGATGATGAAGTGTTAATATATGTGTTAACAACTGTTATTTTAAAGACTAATGTTTATCGTGAAACAAGGATATTCAACATTCACGAGTGCGAGAGGCCACTTACATGATATGATAGCCGGTAACGGGCCACAATGAGAAATGAACTAATTCCTACTTCTTAATTTTTGCCTTTACCTAGTATATTCAGAATTTAAACGATCAAAAGCCGTACCGATGAAGTTGCCTCAACGCATTTAGAAAGCTACGAACGCCTTCTACATATTCCAACAGAAACCTCCAACGCACTGGAAAGTGTACGAACAAAACCTCAAACACATTGCAATGGATTTTTTTTTTCATTGCAATTTCGCTCATTATTTCCGGAAATAATGAGCGAATTTTCGTCAGTGCTGCGGTGAGAGTTAGTTTTCCCAAATAGGAGACCGGCTCGCATACGTGACTCCAAGTTGGGAAAACCACAAAAAAAACACCAACTTCAGCAGATCACCATTGCGCCGCATCGGGATTTGAAGCTGGATCCTCGCGATAAGACTCCAGCACGATGCCCACACTACTGCACAGCCGCACTACAATACCCTGCAATGTCCAATAGATCCCCCCCCCCCTCATATTCCTCACCCATCAAGGATCTTTCAGCAATTTTACCCAAAGTTTTATATCAAGTTTGGTGACTTTTTCTGGCGACGTCCCGTATTTTCCAATACTTAGGACATCCTTTTTAACATTGTTTTCAATTAAAAATGGTCATCCCAATCATCACAAAAAAAAATAATTCATAAATACTTATACATCATCCACTCTCGAATATTTCTCGAGGAAAGAAATATCAAACTCACAAAAGAACATCGAGATGTTCCTCCATTGTCCATGCCTCCTCCTCCATTCATAGCGTGAAACGATCCGTCTTTTCGAATGTTACGAGAGGAGAATGTTATGAACGGTTTACAGCAGAGAAAATTCGAAATTCTTCTACGTATTCATTAACAGCCTCGCAATTAGCGAATGTTCTGCATACTAGAGTGGTGGTGGGGGAGGGGTGGATGGCCTTAGAAAGGATTGTTCCAAAGTAAGTAGATGCATTACACACGGAGAGAGAGAGAGTTTTCTGGTGATTTATTATATCTGCCAAGAACCTAATCTAGTGCCGCTTGTAAAAGACGAACTTGATCAGACTGAGCACGTTTTCTTCATTATCAGCCGCAGTTCCGACTGATTTTTCTTCTCCATTGTTACGCATGCATGTTTTACGCGGCTTCGTCGGTGTGCACGCTAGGTACATGAATATTAGTTCATATATTTATCGGAATCTCGATGTTCAATCTGCGAGAGAAATCGGAAAGTATTGTTTTAGGAAAATGTGTTTTTGCTCTTCACACACGTCTCTCTCACTCGTAACAAAACAACATCATTAACGACACAAGGAATGTGCGTGTAATATTAATGACAGGACCGGACGGACAAAGTTCAGCAACGCCATCGGTATCGAGCGATCTTGCGAATTAGGATCGATGGAATATTCGACATCGGGAAGTTCTAATTAACGATGCGTATAGAGTGTGTAAGCATGTGAGTGATCAAAAGAGCAACGCAGACCGTGTACAAGCATGTGAGTGACCTGAAGAGCGAGGGACCAAGGGGATGAACGACCGAATTAGGGAGCTGAGAACGTATGCAAGCATGTGAGTGGTCAAAGCAGTCCGCAAGCATGTACATGAACAAAGGAGTTGCCTAGAGAGTAAAATGCCCGGTCAGTGAGTGACATATCTCAACAAAAAATGAACCAAAAGCTTTAGAATTTCTCGAGTTTTCCTGAATTATCATGATCTTAGCGCCAAAGCTTTTTTTCATTACCTTTTCTTTAGAAACGTAGATAAGAACGGATATGGAAGAATGACGTCACTCTCCGCTACCATTCGAAGGTTTTTAACTGGCTGTTGCGAAGATGAATTTTTGGAAAGAGACAAAGTTCAACTGCCTTTGCGGGGAATCGAACCCACATCCTTTCACTTTCCGGGTGAACGCACAAGACTAAAAAGGCAACGAATCTCTCAATCTTTCCTTGGAGCTCGTGTGCACTGAAAGGGACTTTTCATGGGCGGCGTGACCCGGACCTGACTCAAACCAAGCTCACAATGCTGACACCAGATGGCGAATTATGAAAGGATGACGTCACTCTTCGCTACTATACGAAGGTTTTTAACAACTGGCTGTTTCGAAGATGAATTTTTGGAGAGAGAGAAAAAAAATGGCACAAACACAAGCTCCAAGATCATGAGATTCGTTGCTTTTGTAGTCTAGTGGTCTAGGGCAGTGGTTGGCGAACCGCGGCTCGCGAGCCACATGCGACTCTTTGGCCCCCTAGAGCGTGGCTCTTCCACAAAATGTTACGTGCGGGATCGCAAAAACTCCAGATCTTAGAAAAATCATGTTTACACCAGGGCCGTCTTAAGAGCATGATGGAGCCCCGGGCCAATTGATTTTGCTGAGGCCCTTTACCTGACAAATTTTCGGAAATTTCAAGTGGTTCTAATTTCTCTGAGGCCCTCGGGCCGTGCCTGGGTGGACCCATGCGTTTAGATGGCACTGGCTTAGGCACGCATTTTGGCCATTTTGTTCTTGAGTTGAAGTTTCTCTTTCCCAAAATTCATCTTCGCAACAGAACTGCCAGTTGTTAAAAACACATTGGTAGGAACGGATATACCTAGAAAGACGGAAGGGGGGGGGGTCACACTGACCCTTCCATATATTTTTGAACACATTCGCCATATGATACTACCAACATTGTCACAATTGATTTTGTAAGGTCTAAATTCTTCTGATAGTCTCTTTGTGCATCTAATACGTTCTAATACCCCATTAGTGAGACTTTTTTCACCTTCATTCTTATCTGCAGATGTCGGTCAACAGGTGTCTCAACTTTTGCCTCACTGAGCCACTCGGGCGCTTTATTCATGCTATCACTCATAAATTCCTTCATGCTGTCACTCATAAATTCATTCATGCTGTCACTTATGCCATTATTCATGCTGTCGCTGATACTATCATTCATATGTTCATTATCATACGGTCATTCATACAATCGCTCATGTGGTCAGGATAGAGTAAACATCAAGAAGTATGTGCCCAACTCACTTGATCACTCACAGGGTTACTCACTTGGTCACTCATGTGGTCAGGACTGATGAAATGTCAAGAAACATATGCCCAATTCACTTGATCACTCAACCAACTTAGTCACTCATACGGTCAGGGTAGGTGAAAAGTGAAGGGAGTAAATTTCCATTTCACTTGATCCCTCATAGGGTCACTCACTTGGTTTCTCACACGGTTAGGGCAGGCAATATGTCAGGTGGGGAGTAAATGTCCAGCTTACATGATCATTCATACGGTCACTCACTTTGTCACTCATACCCATCATTCATATGTTCACTCATACGATCATTTATACAGTCGCACATACTGTCAAGGCATGTTAAATGTCAGGGAGTAAATGTCCAAGATCACTGATACTGTCACTCTCTCGTTTGGTCACTCGCGCCATCATCCACGTGTTCACTCACTCACATGATCAGGGCAAGGCAGGCGAAATGTCAAGAAGTAAATGTCCAACTGATAAGGTCACTCATACGGTCGCTCATATCGTCAAGCAGGCAAAATTTCAGGGACGAAACTTGCTAGGGATGAGACGTCGCAGGGCAAAGTTCCCGTGAACCGGCATATGCTGAACCATCCATTATATAAAAAATATATTATTGGAAATACACAGGACGCATATAACAAACAGGGGGTTATGGCATTATTACTGGCGAATCATTGATCCTAGATGTACACTTCCAATTAGAAAAAAACGTTAGTACTCTAGTATGTCATTCATGTCTCAAGGGGTTGTATAGTTATTAAACGAAAAAAAATCACTTTTTATACAGTCCCTGTGTGCCCCCAAAACCCAATTAGAAAGCTGTTGGCCTGCCTCTCCTGATTCCAACAAAAAAAATTTCCATGTTTCTAAGTGTGCAATATTCACCGAAATATTCGAATTGTAAAAACGAGGGAAATTCGGGAAAAGAAAAACAGCGTTATATATGGGTAAAACGTTTTATCCGTATTTAGAGCTGTTTTTTATTTTCCCCAACTTTACTCCGTTTTTCGAATGTAGCTCTCAGGTATGTCCAAATGATTCGAAGGGACTGTATAGTTATTAAAATATAAAAAAAATACCTTGTTATACCGTCCCTGTGTGGCGCAAAACCAAATTAGAAAGTAGTTGTCCTGTTTCTCTTGATGTTACCAAAAAAATTTCAATGCTTTTAAGTGCGATTTTCACTCAGACATTCGAAAAACGGAGTAAAGGTGGCGAAAATAAAAAGCAGCTCTAAATACGGATAAAACGTTTTACTCATACATAACGCTATTTTTCTTTTCCCGAATTTCCCTCGTTTTTACAATTCGAATATTTCGGTGAATATTACACACTTAGAAACATGGAAATTTTTTTGTTGGCATCAGGAGAGGCAGGCCAACAGCTATCTAATTGGGTTTTGGGGGCACACAGGGACTGTATAAAAAGTGATTTTTTTTTTCGTTTAATAACTATACAATCTCTTTGAATCATTTGGACATACCTGAGTCCAACACGTTATTCGGAAACTTTTTTCTAAATGGAAGTATACGTGTAGGATCAATGGTTCACCAGTAAAATGCCATACCCCCGTTTGCTATGCACCCTGTATAACAATGAAAAGCACTAATTAAACATGTTTAAATCAACTTCACATATGTGTTTGGTCCTTGAAGTAGTAATTCTTAGTGAAATACAGCTTGCAAGCTGTACAATTTGAAGACGTGTTAAACAAGATATGAATAATTTCTTATCAATAATTTTGTATTCAATTTCATTCCTTAGAATATATAGTGATCGACAAGTTGATGTTGAGTAGTAAAATTATTCTTTATAGAATATTGACTTTAAAATACACACAATCATGCATAAAAATCAGAAAGAGTTTCATTTGAAAAGAAAACATAAATAATTTCAATACTGACCAACAGGTGACGGTATGTTGATATGCGTAGCATGATAAACATAGGCCGACCATATTTGCTCGAGACGTGAAATTTATCTAGGAAATATGGGACATCGCCAATTATCGCCAAAAAAATAATGCCAAAGGTAAGCGAAGTTAAAAAGAGTTTAGCCCGTGCTAAAGTCACAAAAAAGTCAACAATCGAGGGAGGTTGAAGTGCTATTTCAAATTGCAGTGAATTGAAGAAAAAAAAGAAGAAAATATATATTGTGAAATAAAAATATCCTTATATCTGTAATAGTAATTATCTTAATGTAATTTCTGAGTTGGGAAGATAATTTTAATCGTTGACTTGACGAATAAAAGTCAAGTTAGCTTCGTTGAAAATACGTAAAAACCGGGATATTTTTACAAAAATGTCGGAACAGCCAGAGAAACATAAAAAGCCGGGGGTTGTCCAGCACCTCCTCCAGATAGAATGCCTCCGCACGCTGCTTGTGACGTCAGTAAGCAGTCCATTTTCCCCTCAGAATATTCAGGGGAAAAAAATTCTTTGCTCGTGATATCCCAAACGAACTCGAGGCGACCACCGATAGACAGCACCTTCACTTCCAATCCATCTCACTAATGGCATTAAATTGCAATATAGCGATACGGCCAGAGTTGGTGTTTGGTGAAGTAGTATCATCGTTGCGTGCCCGAGTGGCGAAGATGCTCGTCTTCCACTATGAAGGTTACCATCAAGGTCCATGGGTTTGGGTTCGAATCCGGGCATAGAACATTCAAAGCAAGTTCTTTACCTACCGAGCCTAGGGCGACCACCGATGCATGGAGCCTTCATTTCCCACCCAACTCCACTGGTTGGAAATTACCGTATGGCGATATATGACCGGAGTTGGTGTAGTATCATCGTTGTACGGAAAAGAAATGATCGGGCTCAGAATTGGCGATTTCTACGCCTCACATCCAATCACTATGCGGTATTTGTGAGCCAATCAGGGAGATTCTACGCCAAAAGAAACGAAATAGGATGCTGTGTGGCAAACTTGCTAGGTAGTCTGAATGACGTTTATGGCATCCCGTGTGGAGGCCGCCTATCTATTGGAGGTGCTGGGTTGTAAGGCCGTATACAGGACGTATGGTCACAAAAACTTCCACGTGGACTTGCTTCTGCAATCATTTTCATCCTTGTTAGGAACTTCTCTTCCCGTCCGAACAGGGTTTAATTTTTTAGGTTGAATTTTTTCTACTTTTTTTAATATTCGAATTCAATTTTGAATGCATTAAAGCCGTCACTTGACGGTATCAACCCAATAATAATTAAAAGATAGAAGGTATATCTTCTCCCAGTATAACATCTTGAAAATACCAATTATAAATTTCAATTAACTCTCTACAGCTGTTTCCAAATTGAAATCAATACCAAAAAAAAAAAAATTTCAAATAATCTATAGAATTTTTTTAAATTTTTTTCCTGCTGCCCCTGTTCATGACACGTGCGAAACGACACGACTAAATTAATGCCCGTGTTTTAAACTGATTAATTTTTTTTTTCTTCTTTCAACGTATTACACGTGCCGGGGAAATTAAATTTTCCTGACTTATCCTTTATCGTAATGTACTAAAATAGAGTAAATACGTAAATTCCTTTTTTCTCCCCCAGAAGTTCTACTAGAAAAACATCAAGATAATTTTTTTTTTCTGGCTACAGTCCTAGATTGTAATGATCTCATGGCACGTCAAATACGTGTGTTAAACTCATTGACTGGGGAAAAAAAATTGTCTTTTTTTTCCCCCCACTCTGTAGAACAGATAAACATCAATTTTTCTCTGTCAATGTTTGCTTTACTGAGACTCATTTGAACTTTGCTTCGAAATTCTTAAAAAGTTAATTTACTCGAACTTGATAATTTTTTTTTTTTTTTAGCATTTCGTATGTACACGTGTATGTGTGCCGTAAATGTCAATGCGGATTTTAATTTGGAAACCGTCCGTCGTAGAGGTATGATTCCATTTCAAAAGATGCTCAAAAGGCCTTCAAAAATTACGCTGTGCCAATTCTGAGAGAGATATATATATATAGAGAGAATACATGTGCGACAAAATTGAAAATCCAAATTTTTAATACAAATACAATACAACGCCACAACAGGCAAAATACCCAACGGTCCCCCCCTCGTCCTGTAACTTCCAGTATAAGAAAGTTGTTGTGAAACAAAAAACATTCCACGTTTCCAAGTGCAATATTCGCTAAGATGTTTGAATACACAAATCGGAGAAAAATTATGAAACAACAGCATAAACACTGACGGACAACCCTTCTTTCCCTCATTTATGCTGTCCTTTCACAACTTTTCTCAGATTTTTCAATTCGAGATTATCTTAGCGTCACTTAGAAACATGGAATTTTTTTCTGTTGGCTTCAGGAGATACAGATTTACAACGACTTTCAAACTAGAAGTTAGAAGATAAGGGGGACTGTATAAAAGTTTAGATTTTTTTTATTTTGCTAAACACTGTATTTTCGCTCTCGAAACTGGCACGGAGTAATTTTTGAACGTTTTCTGAATTTTTTTAAACTGAAACAATATCTCTACTACAGACGATTTATGAGATGAATGCCGCATTAGCACTTACAGGACATCCTGTATATGGGGCCGCCCGATGTTTAAGCGCTAATCTTTATCAGATGCTGTCATATTTGAACATGCAGCAGTTTCTATTTACAACTTCCTGCTCATGAGACACGGTAAGGGGGGGGGGTGCACAATCAAATGCGGGCCAAATGCGGCCGGACAAGAATGTTTCATCCGTTCCGCGGAGGGTTTTCCGGTAGAAAAGTATCAATACTCACATGATAAATACCCAAGCAGACCATATTTCGTTCACATGCGGAATCCGTGTGGGACATCTTCAATTATAGTAAAAAAAAATTGTCGAATACAAGTAAAGTTGCCAATTACAGCCGAAATAAACTATGAAATACACGTAAAGTCCAATAACAGCCGAAAATTGTCGAATGCAAAGAAAGTTCAGTTGCGGCCAAAACAATTGTCGAATGGAAGAAAAGTTGCCAATAACAGCCAAAAAAAAAATCAAATGCAAATAAAAACCAGTTACAGAAAAAAAAAATTCAAATGCAAGTAAAGTTAGGAATTATGGCCAAACAAAATGTGATATGTCAATTACCGTCAATAAAAAATTGTCAAAGGCCGCCATGAACGATCACTAACATTGCTGCCAGTCGTGGAAAACGATGGGTACTGCAATTCGAAATGTAACTCACCATAAAAACGAAAACGTTTGACAAATATGTGAGATTAATGTATTTATGTGACTATAATTAAAGTTGATATAGTGATTATTACCATATTATAATTCATAAGTCATGAAAATAATCTCGATTCTAGATTCCAGAAAATCAATCAAGCCTTATTGGGAATAGGGGAAAAAAGAGGAACATTCTATAGAAAAATTTGGAACTGCAAAAATTATATATATATAGAAACGCTCCGTAAAATACGAGTCATAGAAAAACACCCTATAAATTTATTTTTCTGACCCGCGAATGCCAAAAATCCCACACATCTGTCCCGACTGTCAACGTTGTGCACCCCTGCCCTGCTGTGAGGCACCCCTGCGTCATTGAAATATGATGTTTTTTTGTTGTGGCGGGTAGAGAAAACTAAGCAGAATTTTACCAAGGTGTTGCCAACATGCCGTCGTAAATGAAATCGTTTGCTTTTGTCGTTTGCTGCGAAGTCTTTTACCCCATGCTCTTAGCTTAAATCTGCTTTGGCACTAAAAGCCAGTTGTGTTTTTTTTTTTTTTTTTTTTTTTTTTGGTGCCAAAATAACGCCTAAGACACCGAACGAGAAAGTCTTAATATACAATATTATCAATTCCCTCAGTACGGCCATATCAAAATTCCACTACAAATTCTATTGTAATCTCAACTAGAAACACATAAAAACAAGAAAATTATCGGCAGAATGCAATTATTAAAGCGGCGAAAAAATATGAAAATGATAACAGAATTGGCTACTTATTGCATCTTGTGCTTCGTGGCGATATCTACAAAAAAAAACTTATTTCCATTTTCTTTGCCTTTGATTCCTCCAGCTTCTCTGTTTCTTCTATAGAAACTAGTTATTTCTCTTTCTCTGTCTGTTGTACTTGATCATGTGTTGTTTGAATGACGTCACTCTCTGATACTCTAGGGTTGCGGGATTTTTTAATTCATTCTTTCTTTGCCTCATTTATAGTTAGCTTAACCCGCCAAAGTTATCTGTTGTGCTAGTTGCTAAACAACTTATCTGTTGCAAAATATCTAAATCCGATGAATTTATCTTTTGCTGAACATCTATAACATTTCCATTTTTTTTAGTGATCTATTATAATTCTTCCGGTTTTTTTTTATATTTTTGAGCATATTTAAATTAGTAGAATCAGTGGTATTTTTTTCAAAACTTTTTTGAAGACATCACCTTGGGTAGTATGTCATGATCACAACCAACACTCACTCTCGCCCTCCCTCCCCATGGGGAAGCCACAGGCCACACGCTTACACACATAAATACATTAGAAGCAACACGCGAGTTCTCTTTTCCCTCGCCAGGAATTCTACGACGCACTTGTGTACTGAGATACGTACAAGTTGCGCAACACAATCACAATTCTCTCTCTCGTCACCTGAGTCAGACAATCTGCGTCTGAGCCAATGAAAATCCTTGATAGATATTAGGCGATTGCTTTCAACCAATAGTAGGAGTTTCAACCGACTTGTTGTAAAAACACACGGCAGAGAGAGAGAGAGTGAAGAGGGTTCATGGGGTAGTCGCGTTTCGAACTCTCTCTCGAAATGGGAAAAGGTCAAGGATCAGTGACTAAAATTATGTTTGTTGTGAGAGTGCCGGTATCTTGAAATAGTAATAATAATGTTGTTCAGTTATTAGTAGTGCGTTAATCGAAGTAGTATGATTGATGTAACACATGGTTGTTTATAAAACAAAATAAACTCATCGAAAAGTGTAAAAGAATCTGTGTATCATGACTGGCAATGCCATTTAGTTTGAATATTCCTAAGAGTAATGGCATCTACAAAAATGGCACCGTTTCATCACCTTGAAACCCTTTCCTTGTTAGCCAGGATCTTCATCATGATCTTGTCTATATCAGTCGGTGCTGTCATCTATCGTCCGATACAGGGACTTCACGGCGAAAACACGTCCCGCATTTGAATTTCTGAAAATCGTATGTAGGGTACAACAGATCCCGTTCGCATAAGTCAGTATTTTTAGTCCATTGCTTATGAAATAAGTTGAGATATTCGAAGGCACCGAGTAAACCAAATCAAGCTGGTGTTGTGCCTATTCCATTCCGTTACGCATGTTAACAAAATCGATTTAGATATATAAGAGATAAATCTTCAGATAGATCGTCTCGGATATCACAAACGGGAAGAGATTTTTAAAAGAAATATACACAGAGCACACATACAGCAGCATAAGCTGTAAAAATAAATGGAGTATTCGGGTCCTGAAATACACGAATTTATATTTGTTTATATAGTCTACTTGTCGTATTCGGGAAAATACATACGTGTATGTATGCGTATATACCTTATATATATTAATGTTTTTCCTCCTAGGAGCCAAAACATCTCTTTTTCCCAAAGAATTCCAGGAGTAAAAGTCAATAAAACTTAGAGGAGTTTACAGTATTCAGAATCACGAAAGCAAATATCGTATAAACCGGGTGTATAGTATACGTGGGCGTATATACCGTACACGTATAAAATATGAGGTGAAGGTTCAAAATATATATGTGCGAAGTAGATTTTTTTATTGTAAGTTTTTGCATTGTGAAACTTACAAGTAGATCCTTTGATATTTTCGCTTGAAAATTTGCGAAATGTTTTTAGCCATGGGGATTTCTATACTCTATAATGTGAAGCATGGACTACTGTAGTAGATATTGTCCGCTAGAGGATAGTGTTCGGTCCGGAAAAACCACGAGGTAGGATATTTTGAGGTTCGATAATAGGTAATTTTTGTCTTTTACAAGACCAGCAAAGATGACTTTTGCTGCGATATTTCGAAAGATATAATTATCATATTCTTAGCAGTAAATAACTTCAGCTTCGGAAGATGCCTTCATATGTAACAGTTAATTCAGTCCAATTTCCAAAAGATAATTATTTCATCAGATTTGAACGTTTATCAAGTTATTTCGGCGGGTGTAGACATTTATTAACAAATGATTTCGGCGTATTCAGACTTTCAGTAACAGATAAATTTGTGGATTTAGTTGTTTAGCAATATGTATAGATAATTCCGTCAGATTTGTAAGTTTATCATCGGATAATTTCGTCAGATCTGGATGTTTTGTAACATATAATTTCAGCTGTTTTTGACATTTATAGCAAAAGGTTTAGGCGCATTTAGACGTTGAGCAATAGATAAATTCAGTCGATTTAGATGCTTAGAAAAAGATGAATTCAGCGGATTTAGATGCATATCAAAAAAATAAATTCATCGGATTTAGATGTTTAGCAACAAATGATTTCGTCATATTTGGACGTTTAGCAACAGATAACTTCGGCGGGTTTAGCAAACAAAAAATTTCGGCTTATTTAAACACGTTGAGCAACATATAATTTTTTTTCAGATTTAAATGTTTAGCAACACGTCATTTTGTCGGATTTGATTGTTTAGCAACCGATAATTTCTTCAGATTTGGACAAGAGGTGATTTCGGCGGGTTTAGATAATCAGCAAAAGATAATTTCGGTGGATGAAAAACTTTTAGCAACATTTAGTTTTTGCGCATTCTGACACTTAGAAACAGATAAATTTGATGGATCTCAAAACTACCATGAGATATCTCTCATTTTTTTTGACATTGACATACATGAACGGATAAATTCGGCCATAAAGGTTTCGCTCCAAAACTTCGACAATAGATAAGGCATTAAGCAAAGTTCAGAAGCTGATAATTCCGGTGCATCCAGATGTTTTGCAACAATTAACTTCAATTTTTCCAGGCATTCGCAATACGTTCTGTGTGCGCAGACGTTCAGCAACTGATAATTTCGGCGTATCAAGATGTTTTAAAACAGTTGAATTCGGCGGATTCAAACTTTTAGCAGTACGTAATATCTGCGCACCACGCCGTTTCTTAACATTATATTTGAGGTTTTGATCCAGACTCTTTCCTACTTATAATTTTGTTTCTAATATATATAATTTTCTCTGATCAACACTTTCAACGCCCGATGTTTCAAGGCATCCAGACGTGATAATCCCAGATAATCTAAAAATATCGAAACCAAACACATTACGTGAATTCCATGTTGCACATTTTTTCCATCATAAGCTTTTCAGGGAATAAGATGAGCACCCTTGTCAAATGACGTATCATCAAACTAATCATGTTCTCAATATATGCAAATTATTCCGTCTTATAATTACTTTTAATTTCCTCATTTCTGAAACGATGAACACGTAATGGATAGTCTCTATATTAAAGAACCACATTATTATGGATTGGAAAACCAGGATCACAGAAGAAGGCTTCTAAGCCAATACTTTCCCCGTTTCCCTTCCGTTGACGACGGGCCAAACTCACCATAAGGTCCGACCGAAATAGCCCGATGAGCCATTAAAGGGCCAGATAACTGTTTTCCGGAAATAGGCACTTAAACGATAGTCTCATTTTCCGTATGGGTTGATGGCTTTTCAGCACATAAACAGAATTGGCCAGAAAGAGCGGGGAGGAAGCCCAGGAATAAAGAACTAAGGGTAAACGAAGACTATTCCGAAGACCAGTGAGAACGACTTCACTGCTGTCCAGGAGATCTTTTACCTACCATTTGCCTACCTAATGATGAGTAAAACGTAACGGGAGAAGCGAGTGCTTCCTGCGATCCGGAGGAAGTAAATGGGGCTATCAATGGCACGGAATCATTGGGTATTTTCCACTCCCCTTCTATTCTGGAACAGGTGTTTACGCTCTCACCACACAAGGAAAACCACTCTCTTCTCCCATTTCATGACTTGTTGGAATTATCCGGCTATCGAATGGCTGACAATTCCTGGAACTATTCGGAGCCTCCTAAATACCCAAGGATATTCATGAACGATCTTCGTACAGTAAATTAGTATCACCTGAAATTTTTAAATAAATGACAACTGAATTCTCAGTCTTGTGAGACATGTCGGGTAAAAAAACCAATGTATTTGGTTATTACAGACCTGAGTGAAAAATTGGAGGCGTGTTTAGGGGGGCACTCACAATGGGCTCTATTTAACGACGTAATTTTTTTGTTCAATTCTATTGATCTTCTATAGCAGTGGTTCCCAATCGGTGTTGCCTGGACCCTAAGACTTACAGAGGTAGTCTAAGGCTCTATGGGTTATAAAACAGAGGTTTTGGTGTTTCAGTTTTCGTGTTTTGATTGATAATCGTTGGATTTTATTTTTCTACTTCTTATAAGGAGTGTGTAACGGATGCAGGACCCTTTCCCTCTTCCCTGATTGGCATTTTAAGAAATGTTAGACCTTTAGCTGAATCATGATATCTCGAGGTTAAATTTGCAATATATCCTTAAAGAGATATCAGCTCGACAAAACTCACCTACTTCAATGTCACTCACTTCAGGGTATAATGTTCAAACGACATCCCTTGGTCTCGTTACCAAATAGGAAATATACATCCGTACCAATCAGACGCTTTTGTCAGGTGCACGTAAATCCATAACAACGTCCTGATTGGTTGCTGTGTGAAATGGAAGAATTTGATTGGTGTATTGGTGTTCTCTTAAAAATTAACGTCTGTCTTCTTTATTGCGTTAACACGAGGAAAAAGATTTTCACCTCTCCACACAAACCTTACATTGAAGAAAAAACATGATTAAAGATGAAACGATCGTGACTCATGCGGATCGAGACATTTTTTTTTTGTCTTTCGATAATATCTAATAAATGCGAAAGACAAGCGTGTATATATAATATCGAAAATGCTAAATTTGAACTTGCCAAACGGAAACTAAAATCCAAACTAAATTACAACTCAAACATCAACAAACGTTTATTAGAAATTGCACTTAAAGGAAACCCGTTGGAAATTAAAGTTCTCTGGAACATTTCCGTTGAGAAAAATCAGTTCACATGTATAAAAATAAACTCGAATATGTATCCGTGATGTGGAAAATATACATCAACATGAAGTAAACAGCGACATGACATCTAATTTGCAAGCGATAAAATTATCGTGAAAACGAGAGAGAGAGACGTTTCGCAAATTGCTTAAACGAAAGGCATAGATATATACACGTCCGTGAAAAACTAGACTGAAATTGCAATCAAAAGTACAAAGTGACGTTATAAATTCGTTTCCCGTTCAACAATTTTCCAAGTTTGTTTAGTTTCCGGAGAATCCTTGGGAGATGGAATCTCCTTGCTCGATTTACAATGCCCGTTTTTCCAATTACATCAGATTAGGTAATCACGGAAACAAATTTCGCTTTAAATAACGAAATGGAAACATTTTTGCGAGATTTTTCGGGTAATTTCTAAACAACACGGAGGAAAATTTCTGTTCCGTGTTCACGGGAATTATTTCGAAATTTTATCGGATTTTGTGTATTTTGATGGAACACACAATGTTTCGAGGAGGAGGACGACGAAAAATCTCTGTTTTTAATAATAAAAGTTGATTATATTTACATATTTTTGCATCTGTTTGCAAGTGAAATTATGGAAAAGAATACGATTTCGTTTTTTTTTTTAAATACATAAAATATGACTAAATCTCGATGTGTTTTCCCTTTGAGTAATATTTTTGATGATTATGAATAAAAAAAAATAATGTTTTCTGTGAAAATAAATAGATGAATAATTTATTTCGATTGCAGTTTTTTGATGCTCAGTTTGAACACCGGGTTTTGATTTGGCGCTATTGTCATTTTGTCACTTAGCAATAATGATATGTATACGGGGTGATTATAAAAAAACTATCCCGACATATGGGCCCCTTAACTATCATACCATTCACAGAAACTGAATGAAATTTTGGCATAAGGTATTTTGAGGTATGCGCTCAAGAATGATATGGAAAACAACAGTGTCACTCTAACAGTTACGGTTACAGTGAGAAAATTTCGAAAATATCAAATGGCAACACCAAGTTTTTTGTATTGGAATGCGATTTCCATCCTGAAAAACACTAAATAACGTTGGAATGGCACCTGTAGCACGAAAATCCCCGGAGCTAGGCAAGGAAAAAGGACTTTGCCGTGCACCAGAGCATTAATGTTCGTTTCATTCGTCACACCGTTTCTTCGGCTGAGATCCCAGCCTGATTAGTCCTCCACAAGGTCATGTGGAAAACACAATAAAATGCTTTCTTTTATGCTGCTTCTCTGTCCTTATTGGTTGTCCTCACTTTTAGCCTATCTACCGCCGGTGATTTTCATGCTACAGTTGCCGTTCAAACGCTATTTAGGGTTTTTCGCAATGGAGATCGCATTCCAATACAAAAAACTTGGTGTTGCCATTTGATATTTTCGAAATTTTCTCACTGCAACCGTAACTGTTAGAGTGATACTGTTGTTTTCCATATCATTCTTGAGCGCATACATCAAAATACCTTATGCCAAAATTTCATTCAGTTTCTGTGAATGGTATGATAGTTAGGGGCCCATATGTCGGGATAGTTTTTTTATAATCACCCTGTATATAAAAAAACAGCAATATTTAGAATTTAACAATAATTTCATGAAGAACAATTCACCAAAAGATAATTTGGCTTATTTAATAAAACGTTCATTGATAGATGATGTCCATTATAAACATTTAGCTATACGAAATTTCAGCACTAAACATTAAACAATGCATAGTTTTTCACTAATCACTCAACGCTATCTATAGAGGGGGTTGTGAATAGTTTGAAAGATCCTAATTTCAGCGGTAGATTATTTAGCTTTAAGCATTCAGTAGTAGATGAATTATTTCTCTGAGCATTCGATAGCAGCTGAATCATTTCTCTAAGCATTCGATATTTACAAATACAAATACAACGCCACAACAGGCATATTGCCCAACGAGGTGGCTGACTTAAGAACATCATGGATCCCCGAGCCATTTTTTGGAGGCCCTACCTACTACTGCTACACCACACATGCACCCCGCCCACACACCCCCTACCCCACGGAACCCCCTAATTGGGGAATCAATTCTCTAAGAATTCAATAGTGGATGAATCATTTCTCTAAGCATCTGATAGCAGCTGAATCATTTCTCTAAGCATTCGATAGTAGGTGAATCATTTCTTTAAGAATTCAATAGTAGGTGAATTATTTCTCTAAGCATTCGATAGTCGATGAATGATTTGATAGTAGGTGAATTATTTCTCTAAGCATTCGATAGTCGATGAATGATTTGATAGTAGAAGAATTTTTCTAAGCTACTAGGTTATTTGGCCTTAAGGATTTTGGACTAGATTATTTGGCCCATAAGCATTATATATTATTATTTTGCCTTGGGCATTTGATACTAGATTATTTGGTTCTAAGCATTTTATAATATCATTTAGCCTTAAGCATCTGATACTACAAGAGGGCTGTGGTTCTAGTTCCAGTGTAGGCAAATGAAAAATTTCTTTCCTAGTCATCAGCTTTCACAACAACCTATTTCCTGCGTAGACAAGGTGATTATAATTAACGTCCCCGTACTCAGGGAAGTTTATTTTTTAAATACTGCTGATCCGAATACAGCCAAATTTTTAGGATATCTTAACGAGACCATAGGATTTATGAAATTAAAAAAAAAGTTCAATTTTCGACCACCAGCTTGAAAAGTGGTGCATTTTTAAATTGAATTTTATATTTTCCCCATGGTCCATATAGCGTATATACTAAGTTTCAATTTAATACGTCTACCAGAGCGGTGTCAGTATACTGAAATTACTCGGGGCCTATGTAGCAACTCCCCCTGGTAGACGTATTAAATCGAAACTTGGTATATACGCTGGCTATATGGTCCATGGGAAAAGGAAAATTCAGTAAAAAAAAAAGCCACTTTTTCACCTGGTGGTCGGAAATTCAACTTTTTTTTGTTATTTCATATAAATCTTACTCCCATGGACTCATTATAATATCCTATAAATTTGGCTGTATTCAGATAAGCAGTTTTTGAGGGGGAAAACTACTCAGAGCACACACGAGAACTTTAATTATAAGCATCCTTTAGAAAATAGACGCCTTTTCCCAAGTAAAATATTAAACGGAATAAAGCCTACGAATGACAACAGCAGAACTTTATCATGCTGCATTTACAGTGGGAAAAGTCTCAAACGCATTTCAAAACGAAGACTCTCAGAGCTGATGATCACATAATTTTCGGACACTCGCATTCCTCGGTGAATTAACTGATTTTAAAGGACAGCGACAGAGTAAGCGGTGATTAAATTAGTTACGGAGAGTGAGAGGGAAGAAGAGCCCAGCCCTCCCCCCCCCCCTCTCGAATGATGTTAATGGCGTCTCTTTGCATAGATAGAGCATATTATCGCACACTCTCTCTCTTCTCCCAAGAGTTAGCCGTCCAAAGATCCTTGAAATCGTCATTATACCAGAAAGAGGCAACGATTCTCATTTCCCCCGAGTTTTCCGGAATTTTCCCCGGACAAAGGAGAACGGGTTGGTGTGTGTGTGTTGTGTGCGTGTCCGGGAGAATCTTCCCGGTTCCAATATAATGATTCTATCCCAATTAAGTTCCTCAAATATTTACCGCGACGCGCTGTTTCTCGGTATTACGTTTGTTGGTGTGGAATGCTTTTATTTCGTTCGTCGGGCCCAATACAAATATGCGTTAGGACATTTCTGAACCTGAAAGTTTCCACGCGTAGTTTTCATATTTCTTTTGTCTCTCGCTCACACACTTAGTAGTTTGTAGCTGTTTGAGCTTTTCGGTTCACGTAATTATGATTGAGGTGATTATTATTAGCTCTGGATATTCGACGTTATCGGTGTTGGAACAACATCATACAAATATCCATATGGTTGGCATTCCTTGCCCACTGTTGTTTGGTATATTGTTGAATTTGTGACATAAGAGGAATCCAGGTTTGCAGCTCAAAATGGTTTCGCGAAAAACTCTTGAAAAGTAGTAGGGCAGGGAACAGTGATTTGCTATATATCTAATACCGACGTTATATATATATATATATATATACATATACACACACTTTATCTTAAACATGCCAAAAACCATTGAAAATACAGAAAAAAACACTCACCTACAACCATCCTCTGTCCTTGAAAGCATCCCCTGGCAAGGAAACTCCTGTATATTACATTATATTAATTGTAAAACTAAATTTGAAAGTTAATCGGGTCTGTCTGCCGGAAGAGAGCCGGGCGTCCCTGTCCTGAAGAAAGCTGGGCGTCCCTATCTTGAAGAAAGCTGGGCGTCCCGGCTCTCTAAGGATAGGGATTTTTTTTCTTTTCTTTTTTCTTTTGTTGCCCTCAGATGGATCAGGGCAACAACTTTCTGATTGGAAGTAAAAGAGCAGGTGGACAGCATGGAAATTCAAATTTTTTTATTTTGTCATACTCACTATTTTGACTCAAAACCGATAAAGGGTAATTTTTAAACGCCATTTGTGTGCACATTTTTTAAACAGAAACTGCCTCTTCGACGGATGGTTGATAAGATTAAAGCCGCATTAGCACTTACAGGACAACCTGTATATATTTTATACCCATACTGAGTTGGCCTCTGACCTTGACGCGTGAAGGGAGGGTTCATTTTTCAAGGAGGGGAAACTCGCTAAAATAGCGCAAAAGATGCCAACGGAAAATACTAACCTACTCGTTTTGCCAGCGACCATTTTACCGAAAGATGATAAATGGAATCGCCCATCGTGATGTTTCACGACGTAGCCAGAGGCCAACTCAGCATGGGTGTACAATACATGAACTCCGAAAAAAGCAAAACGGCATCGTCAATTGTCCCCAAAACAATCGTCGTTATTTATAATGCTACAAAAACCTAAACACACCAACCCTCACAGAGAAAACTCGCCATCAGTCAACACCTGCTATAGGAAAAGGCCTCCGCACGAAGCTCGTGCCGTCACTGAAGAAGGTAATTTCACCTATTGCCATTGGATATAGCAGGCCGACCCATTATATCCAATGGCAATAGGAGAAATTGCCTTCTCCATTGACGTCACAAGCTTCGTGCAGAGGCCTTGTGCTATAGGTAGTATTGCATCAGTCCGACAAAGGGCTAAATTATATTCAAATTACTTAAATATAAATTAGAATTTTTTTTTGCGGCAAAAAAAGAAAATCACGGAATAAATCTGCAGTTGATTCGTATGTAAATAATCGATATTTGCATATATAAAATTGTGCTATGTTCACAATAACGGAAGCAATTAAACTTCGTTGGTAAAAATAACATGAAATATTTATGGAAATATCGATAAAAAAATTCGAAAAACACGGAAATGTCCCGTGAAATTAATGTCTCATATGGTCACCCCACACTTATAAATTCAAGTATCTAACTAGATACGCTTCGGAATATCTCTCAATCGTCACGGAAGGCGATAATTACAAGGTCCTGTCAGAGTAAGATTATAACTCCAACGGATTTCGCTCGTTACTCGAGAATACATTTACCATTTATACTAACACGACGTTAATTCTGAGAGAGAAGGGGAGAAGAGAACGAGAGCTCCATCCATGTTTTGAAAAATTCGTAATTTATTAACGCGGGTTTTGGGAGATGGAAATGGAAGGTTTCGTCGCGGGGGTGAAACTTAGAATCGTTTACTAGAAACAAATATTTGAACTTCATTACAAATTAATCAGTGCCGATGTTTGAATTCGCTGATACGACAGCGTCTTCGTACGACGTCGTACCTGGTGGCGCGAGTGGTGTATGGAAAATACACCGCTTTCTTCGTGGATGGGGGGGGGGGAAGAGAATTTGCATATACGTGCGGATTCCCGTGTGTGTGTGTGAAAAGGAATTCGAAGGGGAAAATTAATTCTAGTATTTTTATTTTTTACTTACTTTAGAAGGGGAAACCCCAATTTGAAACGAGAAGGAAAGAGTTTAGATTCAATTTCAGTGAAGTGTCGAAGTAGTTAATGTTTGGTGAATATGTAGGTTTTTAGGCAAATCGAGAAAATTGCGTCGGAAAGAATCTCGTAAATTAAATTGAGTTCACGTTTCGGGACCTGGAGATCTTAACACGTACTTAAGTTTCTAGTAAATATCTTTGAAAGAGAGATCGCGCGTCGAGAATAGATCGATAACGGGTGGAAAAACTCTCTCTGGCGTTTGATTCAAATTAAGAAGCTAGTACATATTTACAGAAGCGGCTTTCGGTTATAAAATGTATCCCCGCGAACACTGTCGTCATCAATTTTCCTGTCTTATTTTTTTTTTTTTTACATATTTTAATACATTATTTGTAGAGCTTTTTGACGTGTTTATGTACGAGCTGCAAGGGAAGCTCTTAATAACTTGAGAACGGAGAGCGCGCTATGTATCTGGAACTGAAAGGCCTGGAATAATAGCTTATGCACGGGGAATTCTGATATGCGACTTATATAGGTAGCTGTTTATTGATAAATTAATTATTTTTGCAAATAATGATGCTGTTTGTGTGATTGTGGTTATTTTTGAAAACGAACTGAACAGAAGTTGTCCTTAGTTGAAATTTGTCCGGTGGCAGATTTTAGGGCGGCAGTTTTAGGTGGGAACAAAGAACGACATTGCAAAATTATCGAACTCTAAAGTTGTGGTGGCGGACTGTTTGCCCCGGGCCTCCAAAATCCTCGTTACGACACTGGGTCACATGCTGTGTCCCAAAGGGAATATAAATTTAATCGTCACAGACGTGTTTCGAAGAAGGATTTTTTTCCGATTTCGAAATTCATGAAGGAAAATCCCTATAGACAGAATATGATATGGACGTAAAACAGATCATACACATATTCGTACCCCTAGTTCAATGTAATGTCTTAGAATAAATAGCGGTTCTCAACAACCGCCGGGCCGCGGCCCGGAACTAGGCCCTGACATGACCTGGCTCTTTTTTACCCATTCATTTCCCATTAGTACTGTGTATGACCGGGCCTTCCACTCAAAAATCAAAGGCTACCAAATATTGAAACTTTCCAAAAACTCCGGTTCTTCCTCGGTTCTCCCAAACTTTTTGAAACGTGCCCCCCCCCCCCGGACGAAAAAAAATTTATCGGTGACCTCCCCATCTACGTATGCTGACCATATGTCCCGGAAGACCGGCAAATTCTGATTTTTTTGCCAGTAAATGTGTTGTTCCGAAAGCATTTTTCGGAATGCCTGTTTCGGCTCTAATTAGACGATATATAATGGCTTTTAACCTTTTTTTTTTTAAATTTTTTTAAATATTACATGAACATGTATTTGGTTTTCTGACGCACTTTGTGTTGTTCCTTATGCAAAGTGCAGCGAGGTGTATGCTTCTCGGTTTTCGTGTACAGGGTCGTTGAGAAAGAATCATCCGATTTCAAAATGATTATAAACTTGAAATCGACCATTAAAAAATTGTAATTGCTCATAAAACGTGATATCGCCTATTCATACACATTACTTATCATTGTGTGTTCTTAATTTTCAAGAAATATACAGTTTTGATTCTCTCTGAATCACCCTGTATAGGTATTAACTAGATATATTAATTATTGAACAAGTAGAATTCGGTAAAATAACATTGCATGATACATGGTAATTTACTCAGCTGAGTAAAGGTTTTCAGTTCCTACATATTTTTAAAATAAAAATTAATTTATGTGGACGTTTTGATTTTGGAGAATCTGTCGCGAACGCCCCCCCCCCCTTAGTTCATTGATGCGAGGTCGCGACCCACACTTTGAGAGCCATTGGTCCATACCATGTATGCTCAATCCATGAAACGCGGGAAGTTTGTGGCCATCGGAGTCATGTGATGTGGCACCGCGACCTCAAACCAAATTTTGTAAAGATGAAATAAGCGACACAGACCATCTGAGTGATCTACCGCACAGTTCCAGAGCACTCATTCGTCCATGGTGCATTTACAGATCACCTAAGTGACCCACGGCAGCACATCTCCAGATCACTGCAGTGATCTCAGCGGCACATCTAGATATCGCTCATATCTGGCCCGCGACATGTTTTGAAATCAATGAAGTGAATACTCTTTTTATGGTTGAATTGAAATCCTTATGATTTAGCTTAACACGAATATCTTCAAAAATTGAAGATGATAATATTTTTTGCCATTTAAAATTAGTTTGCTGACCGGGCAACCTACTGCTCGCGAGCACCCAGAGTGCTCGATGCTCGTGTCCGATTTCGTGCTCGCGAGCACTTGATCAACGTCCCAATGAAATGATCTTGTACAAATTGCATTGAAGTACTGAAATCATCCTGATTTTATATGGCAAGCTTGTTGTAAGGGTGCTGTTTTTTGATGATGGATACGGGCAGTGCTCGCGATTAGAAAAAGTTTGAAGACCTCTGTTGTAGGCATTCAATTTCGGTAATGTGAACACAGTAATGCACAGAATTATGGGTTTTCGTACTCTACTAGACACTTTTAATCCTTTACTGCCATACTAAATGAGTTATACTCAGATTTGTTTTAAAAAGGCATCCGTAGGCAGAGGGCCTCAACTAGATCTTTGGGGGGGGCACGCATTCTGATGCCCCTTATAATGTTGAAGGTGAGATTAAAGGGTGAAATTTGAGCCCCTTCCCCGGCACCTGGGGAACCAGATCCCACCTTTTCTCCCCCTAATTGCGGCTCTGGTCGCGATACATAACTCAAGAAACCCGGGCCGTTAGTTGATTTGAACGACAAATATCGGAAGACCCTGCGAGTCAAGTTTGAATCGGGACCCGTAGCTGAAGAATCTTTTTCTGTTAGAGAACCTCTACGACCCATATGGAAGCACTGCGACGACCCACAGGTTGAGAAACGCTGGTGTACGTTGAAGCCCAGTTTTTCCCGTGTTTAGAAATCTAACAATAAGCTATGAAGTTTCATTGTTGGAGCTTTTAGAACGAATTTCTTAAACAATGTAAAAATTCCATTGTTTTGATTGGAAACCTGATGTTTTCAGATCGCTTCATTCTTATCCATCCCCCTCTGAGGAGCGCTCCACGGCTTTTGCCCGTCCCATCTTCGGAGACGACGAGTTTGGATGACCAATCCCCAGTTTGCCCCGTGTGCAGCTGGTCGGTCGCCATTTCTATCGCGCGCGGGATGGTCGACTGTCAAGGAAGCCGGGGCAGAGGAAAGCCGCCCGTGTCGAAAGGCTTCTTTCCATCGTTGGGCCGAGCCATACGATCTTAACCGGATCCGGGGCTCGGCCGAAACGTGGTGTACGGGCGAGGCCTCTACCAGGGCACCCAACCAACCAACTTGCGGTTGCTGCTCTGGGGCCCGTCGAGAGAAGATCTTCGATGGGTTGGCGCAGGATGAAGACGGAAATATGCCTACGTGGGAACCCGCCGTACACAAAAGGGGTAACGCGCCTGGCACCATACCTCTTGGGTGGTGTGGAAAATGGTGCATTGTTTTTTTTTTCTATTCTCGCGACTTGGCGAGTATTCTATGCATTCAACCACTTAACGTACGAGGTTTTGGCAGGAAATGTGTACCTCTAATACCTGACGAATAGGTGATAAATATGGTTACCTTGTCCTAACTTAGTCGTACGTTAGGTAAGGAAAGTGGGGAACATGTATAATAGAGAAGGTAGATAAGAATTTTTTTTTTCAAAGTCCTCTTCCGCCCTCACCCTACGTGTTCTTGCTCACTCTTATATGTATAGTAGAAAGATACATCATATGTGTGGGGGAAAAAATCATTAGCAGTTGCATAGAAATAAAGGAGGGAAAAGATAAAGCAACTCCAATAGAGATACGGTGAGTATAAAGTAAAGAAAGAGCTTCGTGAGATGATGAAAAGAGGAAACACAGAAAACATGTGTGAATTTATTCCACTGGTGTTTGAACGTAATATTACGTCAGTGATCGTAAAAAGATTAAAGGCACCCATACCTATGAATCTGACATTAAGTAGGTACCTTGAAATATCGACCCCTGTTTGCTTCAGTACGTTACAACTACAGAGTTGACGCGAATCAACCCAAAGAAGCCATTCGATTCACTGAGGACAAGGTAGAACAGTGGGTTCTCAATCTGGGGCCATGTCTCCTGCTGCATTAGAGGCAACCGAAAGGAGTCGGGTGAGGCCATGTGCTCAGATAGCACTGTTTGGGCCATCTGAGTATCATACTGAGGGCTAAGACCTCCATTATGATACCACGGATTTTCGCGAGAAAGTACGCAAATAATATGTAAACTGTTACTTCGAGTATGGGGGGCCCCCCACAACATCACTTTGCTCCAGAACCCACGATGTTGCAACGGCCTTGCATAGTCTGCAGGAATGCAGTCTCTCGACACAAGAGAGAGGTTTAAGGAAAATTCACCGCTAGGAAAATTTATCGCCGGAAAATTCACCGACAACAGTTCGATGCGAGTCAGAAAGCGAGGGAGTGAGCGATTGAGTTACTGAGTCCATGAGCAAGTGAGTGAATCAATCATTTGTGACACTACTAGGTTAAAACTAACTAATTCACTCACTTACTCACTAGGTCACTCGCTCAATCACTTAATCACCCACTCGCTCACTCAATCACTTAATCACCCACTCGCTCACTCAATCACTTAATCACCCACTCGCTCCCTCAATCACTTAATCACTCACGCACTAGGTCTCACTCACATACTCACTAGGTCACTCACTCACATACTCACTAGATCACTCACTCACATACTAACTAGGTCACTCACTCACTCACATACTCACTAGATCACTCACTCACATACTAACTAGGTCACTCACTCACTCACATACTCACTAGGTCACTCACTCACATACTCATTAGGTAACTCACTCACTCTCATAGTCACTAGGTCACCCATTCAATTACTAGGTCACTTACTCAGTCACTCACATACTCAGTAGGTCATTCACTCACATACTCATTAGGTCACTCACTCCTCTCTCACTGACTCAGTAGGTCATTCACTCACATACTCATTAGGTCACTCACTCCTCTCTCACTGACTCAGTAGGTCATTCACTCACATACTCATTAGGTCACTCACTCCTCTCTCACTGAATCAGTAGGTCATTCACTCACATACTCATTAGGTCACTCACTCCTCTCTCACTGACTCAGTAGCTCAAAATCGCTCACTCCCACGCTAACTGACTCGCATCGAACTGTTGTCGGTGAATTTTCCTAGCGGTGAATTTTCCTAATGGTGAACTGCATGGCGGTGAATTTTCCGGACACGCAAGAGAGAAGCTCACTTAATGCGCCTGCTCATATGGATCTAGGGTAGTATGTCAGGTTCAGGAGGGACGATTGATTGTTTAGGTTCGTTTGTTCCGTATTTCACAGGACAACAATTTTTTCGATATGGATTGATTTACATGGGGGGGGGGGAAGAAATTATCTCCTGAGTTGCCCGCAAAACGTTTTCAAATCAATGAAGTGGCCCGCACTTGGTTCGTACGATGCTAAATCTTGAGGACAATTGTGTCTGTAAACATCAGTTGGCCATTTTAAATTTGCAAACTAATGTAATGCTACTTAATGATCATATAGATGATGTATAATTGACGAAAGCAATAGCATATATAATTCCTTAAGTTTAATTTACCGGGCCGTGGCCTCAAAAAGTTTGAGCCTCAAAGCAGCGGAGCCCATTTTTTTGAACCAATGGCCCCGTCGGCCTCTTTTTTATGTGTTTTCACGGAATTCACTAATTTTTTTTTATACTGCTGTAGCGGACGCGAAGCTAGGTTGCGAACAGCTGTCTTAGAGAAAATTTGGCAGCATTCATACCACGACGCCCACTCTGAGAAACACTGGGCTATAATCAGGGCCGCAACTGAACGGGGGCGGGGGGGGGACAGTTTCAGGTGGGAACAAAGAAAAGGTTTTAAAGTGTTGGGAGCGACAAAGTGATGTTTTCCACGGGCGGCAAAAAATCCTAGTTACGGCCCTTACTAATAAAAGCTAGATAATTTAACGGGGGGATATAAAAGCTGAATAAATTTTCCGATCAAAGTATAAAAGCAGAAATATTTCTTGTACACTTATATTACAGCTTAAGTATACTTCTCT
Organism: Pholcus phalangioides; assembly: GCF_987345545.1. Lineage (NCBI taxonomy): Eukaryota > Metazoa > Arthropoda > Arachnida > Araneae > Pholcidae > Pholcus > Pholcus phalangioides. Next base: position 2,246,602 of record NW_028301611.1, read on the forward strand.
TCGAGGACCGTAGAGTACTGAAGGAGGGCCATATGATCAATGAATTACTTCTTGGAGGTTCGTATTAAAACTGGATACGTTCTCCTAGAGCAGTATAAATGCTTCAATGTTCCTTGGTAGGCCGTATAGAAGCTAAATTATCCATTTTAGTTCAGTATTCTAGCTTAATAATTTCTTGCATGGCAACATATAACCCATATTAAGGCTGAAAAACACTACTATGACGTGACGTGTAACTACGTCCCGGATTTGGACGCACACACACAGCCGAATAAACGTAGGTTTTAACCCCATTCTTTCTAGGCGTTCTGTTTTACGTACGTTTGCAATTCACTCCACACTATTGATGCTATAGGCTAGGTATACGTTCTATTTATCTCCCGTCTTTTCTCATTAATGTTTAATTGCATGGAGGGAGGGAATTCAATGATTAACATAACAGATTTTTGTTTCTTCCCTGTATTTTCATAGAGATTGTCGGGATTTGCGCGAACGGAACAGGAAAATAATTTGCCAACACAGAGTAACAAACGACAAAGAACCACGTCCCACAGTAAAGATGCCACAACAGCGTCTCCGGGATTCGTTAGCTCGGAACGCGATTCGTTCCACGCAGACTCAATTCATACATACAGTCAAATCCCGTTATAACGAACTCCAAGAGACCGGAGAAATCACTTCGTTATAAATGAATTCCAGGTCTCTGCATTTTTTCTATGTAAACTTATTTGGAGGATTAGAAAAGTGTTCGTTATAAAACGAGAATTTCGCTATAACGGTGTTCGTTAAAACGGGATTCGACTGTAATTACAATCCGGCTCGTAACCAATATCGAAACTGACAAAAATCTCGAAAGAACATCTTCATATGATCTCCATTCGGAATAAAATAATGTCGCTATCGAAGCAATGAGCAATATGTTCGGCCATTGAAGTCTTATATACCAAAAAAAATGTGTTTTTCTTCTATTCTGCAATGTTTTCAATGTGTTTTCCTTTTTTTTCCTGCCCCCCAAGGAACCACTAAAGCTATGAGAAGGAACTAGCGTTTATGTGTCATCTAAAGGCTCACATTGCGTCAATCACGACACTAGAGGAGATTTCCCAAAACGGCGTCGGTTTTCTGGAGAGTTTTCTCCTTTTTTTTTTATCCCGTATAGTATAAGGTTCGAAGATTATCTCTGTCTTGGGACATACGTTAGGGACATCAACAAAAATAAAGAAACCATAAATTCCGACTTCCGTTTTTTTGTTTTTGATTCCGAGATTTTATTTATTTTTTCCAGGCTTTTGTAAAGTTTTAACAAGTTTATTTCGTTCTGTATCTTTTTGTTCAAATTCTTTCTGTTTTTAGGAGATACGGACGGCCCTTGCTTTTAATCGGATATCGACGGTTCCGTGGGTGGATCTAATGCTCTGTTGAAAGGGATGATTTCACAGATTGATAAAAAAAATAAAAATGTAGTTGATTTGAATAGGGTGACCATACGTCCTTCGTTTTGTCCTGTATTTTCTGACTTAGGAGATACAATCGGCCCCGCTAGATCGGATATCAACGGTTCCATGTTTGCATCTAATGCTCTGTTGAAAGGGATGATTTCACAAATTCCTAAAAAAAATAAAAAAATTAGTTGATTTGAATAGGGTGACCATACGTCTCTCCTTTTGTCCTGTATTTTCTGACTTAGGAGATACAATCGGCCCCGCTTAATCGGATATCAACGGTTCCATGGGCGGATCTAATGCTCAGTTGAAAGGGATGATTTCACAAATTGCTAAAAAAAATAAGAATTTAGTTGATTTGAATAGGGTGACCATACGTCCCTCGTTTTGTCCTGTATTTTCTGACTTAGGAGATAAAATCGGCCCCGAGTGATTGGATATCAACGGTTCCATGGGTGGATCTAATGCTCTATTGAAAGGGATGATTTCACAAATTGCTAAAAAAAAGAAAAATTTAGTTGATTTGAATAGGGTGACCATACTCCCTCCTGTCCCTATGTTCCTCATTCTATCCTGTATTTTCAGATTTACAGTCGGTCTTTCAGGTACAGTCGGCCTTGTTTAATCGGATATCAACGGTTACATGGGCGGATCTAATTAACACTACCTATAGAACAAGGCCTCCGCACGAAGCTTGTGACGTCAATGAAGAAGGCAATTTCTCTTATTGCCATTGGATATACCGCGAAAAAGGTAAAGATATCGCATGCGACGATGTGCTATATCCAATGGTAATAGGTGAAATGGTATTTTCAGTGACGTGACGAGCTTCGTGCGGGGGCCTTGTTTTACAGGTGGTGTTGATCTAATGCTCTTTTGAAAGGGACGATTTCGCAAATTGGATACAGTCAGACCCGCTTAATCGGGTATCAACGGTTCCATGGGCAATTTGAATAGGGTGACTATACGTCCTTCATTTTGTTCTGTATTTTCTGACTTAGGAGATACAATCGGCCCCGCTAGATCGGATATCAACGGTTCCATGGTGGATCTAATGCTCTGTTGAAAGGGATGATTTCACAAATTGCTAAAAAAAATAAAAATTTAGTTGATTTGAATAGGGTGACCATACTCCCTCATGTTCCAATGTTCCTCATTCTATCCTGTATTTTCAGATTTACAGTCGGTCTTTCAGATACAGTCGGCTTCGTTTAATCGTTTATCAACGGTTCCATGGGCAATTTGAATAGGGTGACCATACGTCCTTCATTTTGTTCTGTATTTTCTGATCTTTTCCGGTTCTTCTGACCTTTTTCTTCTCCATTCCAGTTTTTTTGAAAAAAATAACCCAGTTTTTCTCATTTTACTCAGTCGAACTTTTCTTTTCAGTAGTTCCCTTAGCTGGCGTTGTGAAAATTCTGTGCGTAACTGGAGTCGTGGGTGTTTGTTATTTTGGTCCCAGCAAGCATTAATGCATTTTAAAAATCAACAAAAAGAGTCTTCATAAAAACAATGGGTTTTTTTACATGACACCGTTCATCTAATAATCAAATCACTACACACACATTCGAAAAAAATGGAGGGATGCGTGACTTTTGAAAAAAATTGTAATTATATATTAAATTTTTTGAGCGCCATTTTCATGATTAAAAAATGAATATATATTATCAAAATATACTCAGAAAATAAAATTTACAAATTAAAATAATGTTTGCTATAATATTTACTACAACCACCAAAATTAGTCTTATTCTAAGTCGGAAACACAAACACAAACTCAGCACCATGAAATATTAACCACACAGATCTTACGTACAATTCACTAACAGCACTATCCTCATGCTCACTTCAGATATCCGATATTTCACCATTAATTTGAAACCATTATCGAGAAAACTGGCGCTCTTCCGAGACGACATTTCGGTCTCAACACTACGGCCGTCAGACAAAAATGAGGTGGGGTCATTTTGACCCCACGGAAACTTTGACGAATGAAATAACGGAAAGAAGAAATGGAACAACCTCATAAATCTGTCAAGAACGTATAAACAACCTGTTTGAAAGGCACTGATAACAGGATGCACCGGATGCGTTTCTTTCTCAAGGGAGTGGCATGTTGAGCAATGCGTGGGGTCAAAACGACCCCAACACGCCATTTGAGGGTTAATCAAAAACGTTGATACAGGTAATTTTGAATAGATTGAACGCAATATTATCATGTGGAAGTTGAAAAAATTTCATGAATTATCGCATTTCACATGGAGGGGGGGGGTGGTCACCCCGATGACCTTACCCCTCCATAGATCCTGACTGATTCCAGCACACAACATGCGATGATGCGGGGAACAATTCAATTGCCATTTTTCAACGTTAGTGTAGGTCAGAGGTGGCCAACAGCTGGCCCGTGAAGTGATTTTGTGTGGCCCGCGACAAGGTAAAAGTACTGTGAAAAAATTTAATTTGTGATCAGTACTTTGAACTATTTCTGTTCTAACAGCAGATTTCTTGATTAACAAACTGCTTACAAACTAATTCAATAACTAACCAATTAATTCAATTAATAATGGAGCGGGGGGCTTATACACTGAAGTTGCACCACTGATGCGGCTCGCGACGCTATCGCTGACCATTATGTTGGCCCGCGAACAGAAAGAAGTTGGCCACCCTTAGTTTAGGTTTTATAATGAAAACTGATGAAGGATATATATCAATATTAATAAAGCTTTTCGAATAAATCAGACATTGAAAATCATATTTAATTACAATGACCCGCAATACCTGATTTATACTTTTCATTACGAGAGTTAGCGCTCTCTATTGGCACAACAGAGAACAAAAATATAATAACTAAAAGTACGTATTGAAGACAATTTGAATACTTAAAGGCCAGTACCTATTCTCAAATATAGTTTTTTCAATGTTAACCTAGTAACACATTTTTCATAAATTCTAAATGTTTCATACAATAAATACGTTATGTGTATAGTGGTTAATATGTATTAACAGTTGATGGTATGAAGTTTAATATTCAATTACATTACTAAAGTCGTCACTTTCCGCAAGAATGTTTTGGTGTCCGATTAAGCAAATTGGATGTACTTGTACAGGCGCTTACGTAGGTGGAATTTCAACTGATGTAAATGATTGCGGTCTTTTAATTATATTCAAATGTAAAATGATTCAAACAAGTAAATATTTGCTTGGATAGAAGAGACCACCTATTGAATAGTAGTAGTAGTCAATAGAAGTGACTGTCCATGTCCGTTTTTAAACATGCCTTGTATCAAACCAAATTCTGTCTAATAAGAGCTCTATTACCATTAGGCTTAACAAGGATTACGTTGAATATACATGATATAAAAAATCTGAAGTGCTGTCACACACAAAAAAAAGTGGAAAAAATTCTCTCTCTCAGACGCTGAAATTGATTCCAACGTAACGAATATCAATTGAAAATGACTCATATCAAACTCGTAATAACCACAGAAAATTCAAATGCGTCCATACATATGCATACAATATTTAAGGCAGCTCTCGAAGACATGTCGAAGATGAAGAGTCTGCTCGAGTTGCTGTCAAAAGATTTCGCTAAAGGGCAATCTTGGCTTCATTAATTAAAACGCGGTTGTTATCCAAACCTTCGACGGTTTCCTCTCCACAATCTTCTCTCTCTCTCTCTCTTCCTTTCAGCGTCTCCAGTTTATCTCTCTCTCTCTTGCGAGAAGATCTCTGTGTGCATCGTCATCACAACACGAAGAGAGAGAGAGAGCTTTCTATTTATATCTAGCACTTGGAAGACTTCAGACACGGGCAAGGACGAAATTCATGTAATTGGACTGAGCCCCTTTTCGTCCGATAAGCCATGTAGAAAGGGAGAGGTTGGGGTTCCAGTGACGTTTCCTAATTGACGTAATGATTAGAAAGAGAGCGAGAGAAGTAGATTCCTGAGTCTGCTGGGAACGAATCGCGATCCGAGCTAACGAATCCCGAAGACGCTGTGGCATCTTTACTTTGGGATGTGATTTTTGTCGTTCGTTACTGGGCAAATTATTTTCCTGTTCCGTTCGCGCAAATCCCGACAGTTTCTATGAAAATAGGAAAGGAAACAAAAATTTGTTATGTTAATCATTGAATTTTCTCCCTCCATGCAATTACACATTAATGAGAAAAGACGGGAAGGTAAATAGAACATATACCTAGCCTATAGCATCAATAGTGTGGAGTGAATTGCAAACGGCACGTAAAACAGAACGCCTGGAGAGAATGCAGTTAAAAACCTACATTTATTCGGCTGTGTGTGTGCGTTGAAATCCGAGTTCGAAGGTGCTCTTCGGTGTAGGGCCGTCTCAAAAGCATCACGGGGACCCCTGGACCAAGTGATTTTTACGAGGCCCTACCTAGCAAATTCTCAAAAAATTTGACTACCGCTGATTTTTCTGAGGCCTCCGGGAAGTGCCGGGTAGGCCCATGCGTTAAGATGGCACTGCTTTGGAGTCCATTGGGAGATTTAAAAACCGGTTTCCTTCAATCCACAATAGGGGGAAAATCGCAAAGGATTATGGGAAGTGGGGGAGGGGGTTTATGCACTGCAAAAATCCGCATATAAAAGGTAATTATAATCAAAGTTCCCGTACTTTGATTAGCTTTTCCCAAAAACTTCTTTTCGGAATGGAAACAGATTTTTTCATGGAGAGAGATTTATGAAATTAAAAAAAAAATAGTTAAATTTTCGACCACTAGGTGAAAAAGTGGCGTTTTTTTTATTGTATTTTACTATTTTCCCATGGGTCCATATAACGTACATACCAAGTTTCAGTGGAACAATATGTCAACAGACCCGGGCACTACATAGGTCTGAGTAGTTTTATTATACTGCTCGGACCAATGTAGGCCCGTTCTGGAGGGCGTACTAAATTGAAACTTGGTATATGCGCTATATGGTTCATTGGAAAAAGGAAAATTCAATAAGAAAGCTTCACGTTTTTCACCTGGTGGTTGAAAATTGAACTATTTTGTTTTTAATTTCATAAATCTCTCTCCCATGGTCTCATTAAGATATCCTAAAAATCTTTATTCAGATGAGCAGTTATAAGGAAAAACTACTCAGAGTAAACGGGAACTTTTTAATTAGTATAATCACCTTATATGATAAGAAGAGGGTGTAAATATTTTCTTCTCTTTCTTTACTCTTCTTTCACCACAAGGAGGAAAAAGTCGTCGAGCGGGTGCCTGAACTCCCAATGCTATTGCAATATTGTGACATTATTAAAGTACGTGGCAATTCATTTACGTTTTTGACATGAATACATCTTTTAAATCACCTGACCATACTAAATGCATGCTCAAAAACGTTGCGTAACGAAATGCTTTAAACGTTCATATCTCAGAAGTTATTAGGAATATATCGAAGTTTGGATGTCTGAAGGAATCTTGGAAATCTGGGAACCGTGCCCGCGGTTCCGCATTATTTGGCAAACAAGTGCGCTTTATGCAATATCTCGGGAAAGTTAACAACGCAAATAAAAGCCAATCGTATCGTACGTCAGACATTGCTAAGACATATCCGATTATGCACGATTCGTTAAATCAGTACCTACTACGATGTTAATACTTCTTTTGGTCAGGGCACCCGGCTCGCATCCGTAACGAAATTGCCTCCTCTCCCCTTCCACTTCTGCAAGTACATCTGTGTCTCTAAGGTCAGTATTTTAGTTTGTCACATGCTTGCACACCATTTCGGTTACTCACGTGCTTGCACAATGTTTCCATCACTCGCATGCTTGCACTCTATTTCGGTCACTCACGTGCTTGCACACACACTGTAGGTCACTCGCATACTTGCACACACTCTAGATCACTCGCATACTTGCGCACACTCTAGGTCACTCACATATTTGCACACACTCTAGGTCACGCACATACTTGCACGCACTCACTGACCTGGTCCCTCGCTCTGTAGGTCACTAGTGTGGACATTCACATGCTTGCTCATGCTCAAAGTCACTCCTTCGCTCACTCACGTGCTTGCAAACTCTCTAGGTCACTCACTGACCTAGTCCCCCTGCTCTCTATGCAGAAGCGGATTTATCGAGGGTTATACAAATTTCACCGCCATGCTCCCATTCTAGGAATTTTTTTGGCCACTCATTCCTCAAATTTGCCACCCCCCCCCCCAAGCCCCCTGTAAATACGCCACTGATCCGATGATACCCATTTCATTAAGTCCGCACCTACCACATGATTCAGGGCGGGAAAAAATTATTCACGTCAAAAAAACTCGTTACCGCGTCTATGGCCGGTATTACACTATAAAAGTTTGATAAAATCCCTTTTATAAAACACAAAAAAATCAACCAATAAAGCTCATAGGTTACATTCGAGCAAACGCAACCGATAACCTTATTGGTTGAATTTTTCAAGTTATATAAAAGGACTTTTAGGCGACTTTTATAGTGTAATACTGGCCTAAGACACACACAGATCCTTCTCCATTTCTTTTTCTTTTTAAACTAGAAAGACGCCTATGTGAATAATGATGAATTTTCTTCGTTGAAATTAAATAGTGTTCGTCACTCCGGCCAGGGTTGCAAGCAGGACATACATGTAGAAGGGAGGACTGGTTAATTGTAGGTTCGGGGGTCGCACCGGGAACCTTTTGCAAAGATATCTTGAGTTATTAGCCTTCAAGAACTGTATTAAATTCAAAGAAATTGATTGAATTAGGGACCCATTCAATTATTACGTCAGCAGAGATCTCCCTCCACCCTTGTCAGCAAAAGTCAGCAAAAATCTCGTTTTAGCGAACACTTTCCTTATCTCCCAGAGAAGCTCACATTGGAACAATGATAAAGCTTGGAAAATTCCTTTGTAACGAAATTTCGTTATAACGAAATGATTTACCCGGTCTCTCGGAGTTCGTTACAACGGGATTCGGCTGTATTATTTTAATTTTTAATTCAAATTTCAAAAAATGCAAAAGGTACAACAGATTTAAAAGATGGCTGATAGATGGCAACATCAACATCCGGGGCGCGGTTTATTTTGCGCGGCCAAAACGAGCATAATAACTAGTGTTTTAACTATCCCCCCTTTTCTTCTCTTCTCCCGTTCTTCTTAGTAATAAGAATATCTCGTTTGGCCGCAGGACGGAAAGCACCTAAAGAGGCTTCCTTCATAGTTAGAAAAATTGACGGCAGATGGCAGCACTACACATAACAAGCGTAACGCAGAAACAGACTTCACTTCAGGTTCGCAACACATACGTGCGCAGCTTCCAGCTTGGCTCAGGTCTTCTTCGACCACCTGCTAAAATCTCATCATTGAGACAGAGCGGCGGACCATGATCTGGTTAGGAGGGGAAGTGGGGGGGGGGGGGCTGCGGTGAGAAAAAAAAAATCCGAAGAAAGGAGTGATGGAACAAATGCTTCTGGGAAACTGTTATAATGAATGGGATTTGGGGTACTTGAAGCACGCATTGCCGAGATACGTAAGAGTTCATTGCATTTTACGAAAAAGAAATATTCTCAGAAAGGGGAAAAATGTCAATTCAAATTTTTGTCGATAGATGGCACTGCATGAAATCGCTGGAAATATGCAGATACCTCTAAAATGCAGGTTGTACGAACAGCTCATTACTAAATTTTCCTGCTTTTGGTGCTTGCATAAATTTGCCATTATAATGTTGGCATCGGCTGTGAAACACAATTAAGAGGTAAAGATGTTTTTACCTCAGCCACGAATCGCCGGCTGAAACTTTACGAACGTTTCGGACACAGTAGAGATAGAAGAAAGTCTCATGTCCAATCAATGTTGCCGGAGTGGGTTGCAGCGTTCTCTAACGACGAAAAAATTACTTTTTTTTCTATGCCAGAAAAAAGTCTCCCTCAGTCAGACTAACTATTTCGCAAACCGCATACAAATGACCAATTTTCCTCCCATTTCTGTGAATATTTACTACTTACAAATTTATGGGACACCCTGTACATGACACGTTTCTGTTCTGTTTGTAACTCGCACATTAGAAATTCTGCAGAGGAATGTTTGTACGAGCTGTATATTTTCATATTTCCTAAAATGATCTCAATTAATTTGACACATATACTGACTCTCTGAGTACAGCATAGGCTGTAAATCTTATTATCTTTTACTGACACACATCGTAGGCTGAGATTACACTATAAAACTTTGATCAAATCCCTTTTATAAAACTTGAAAAATCCAGCCAGTAAAGCTCATACTCGAATGTATGTTACATTCGAGCAAATGCGACCCATAATCTTAGTGGTTGAATTTTTAAAATTTTATAAAAGAACTTTTAGAAAACGTTTATAGTGTAATCCCGGCCTTATACTAGGAAAAAAAAAACCAGGACTTTTGTTCCTCAACTTCTTCATCCAGCTCGTATGTAGCTGCATCGAACAAGTAAGCCTATGAGAGTCTTAAAGACTCTCGGTACGCCCTGAGAAAATGTATCTACTTCAGTCAGTCACAGTACGAGCTGCATGTATGGTTGCACATTGTACTAGTCTAACCCTTCATCCCAACAGATGACACAAACAACTGTTGGTATATTCGGTAACGATATTTATGGCAAGGCTACGTACTTGCTACGAAAATGTCGTTTCCTTCTGGAACGCTTACGCATTAAATTAGATTCTGCGATGAGCAATGCGTCGTTGTATAGGTGCACATTCTTTGATAAACTATCTGACGAAGGAATCATCTCGTCCCCCATTTCGCTCTGCATCGCCAGTTACTATTCATGTTAAATTCCAGGGCCCCCTCACACTGTTTAGTCAGAAATGTAATCAGCTGTTACGTTGCTCAGCTATTCATAACTGTAAACACCTGAATATCATAGTCGGGATTAAATTAGGAGAATGACAAATACTGTACGTTCCGGTAACATCTTGTCTGTCACTGGCAACCCCCCCGGAGCGTTTTGCATACAAGGCTCACGGTGCTCAAACGCTCAAGAACCCGCGAACATCCTTTCATGTTCCCGCCATAGCCAACTACATGTTCATGCTGTTCGCTGTTAATTAGAATAGATAGAGCTAACACACTCAAATACAAAAGTCGAATGCCATTTCCCTCTAATAACACCCACGAGAACGTCGCAGTTCCGGGAAATCCGGCTGCAATATATGGTCCGTTATTTGTTTCCTGACAGTAGGAGATGTCGCAAGAGGTAAGAAATTAATCTCCAGAATGTGTATCGACGTGTCCGAATGTCTTGAGTTCAGGCAAGCCTTGTACAGTCAAATCTCGATAAGTCGAATGTGAGGCGACATCTCCAGAAAAACTTCGAGTTATATCGTTAGTTCGACTTATCGGAGAGGAAAATTGAAATATTTTATTGAAATAACAGCACTTCTTTAAGGAATATCGTATTTAGAGTAAAACATGTCGAGCTACTGGAGATGAAGAAACAGGACGAAATAAGGCGTCGTAATTTAATTCATGAATTTAATTATTAAGAAATATCTACTAGACGTACATGGTTTACGTTATATCGAAATGAACGCATATAACGATATTCGTGTAAACGAAACGGATTATGAATGGAATGGATACAAAGTTATTATCCTGTCAAAAAAATGAAGTGATTTTTTTACTTCCTTTTTTGTCATAAATTTATTCACTTTTTCGCAAGTAGAAAAATTGGAAATAAATCCACTAAATGGATCTGCTAAATTATATTACTACTACTACTAAACCAAACATGCACCTCGTCCATATTCCTCTGCGGAATCTTCTAACGAATTGGTACATGTTGGAAAGTGCGTGTCCGTGTTGTGAAGCTTGTTTCTTTGTAATGCTTGTTATAGTGCTGCCATCTGCCTCCCATTTTCCGAACTATGAGTGAAGTGTAATGATTGAAGATTTTATTGTGTAGGCCTGTTGCTCTCTGTGGCGAGACTTTTCAAAAGGTATAGCTAAATTCTATCGTCAAATGCTGAAGTTTATTGTTAAATACTAAATTTTATTGACAAATGCTAAATTTTATTAGACAACCCCCTAAAAACTCATTATGAAATATTGAGAAAATAGCAAGAAATATTTTAACTTACAAATTTCAAACATAAACTAAAGTTTACAATTTTAGAATAGAAATCAAAATTTAAATATGGAAAATGAAATAAAAAATTTAAATATGGAAAATGAAATAAAAAATTTAAATATTGAAGTATTTTAAAATTGAAATAAAGTTATAGTTTGCACTAATAATTGAAAATTCAACCCAACGATTTGGATTTTAAAACCACGGTTTAATTTTCAAAATTGAAAATGAAATAATTTAAATTTTGAAATTTGAGTTGAATTTAAAAATTATGATTGTGTGAAATCAGCAAATTGAACTTTGAAAATTGCTATCAAACAAATCATCAAATCTGCAATCAAACTGCAATTCGGAAATATAAAATAAAACTAAAATTAAGACTGCAAATAAATTAAAATAAAGATTGCAACTAAATTTATAAAAAAAAAATTCAAATAAATTAAAATTTGAAATTTTCAATTAAATCGCAATAAAATTAAAATGTTAAAATTCAAACCGAAAATCAGTAATCGATTATCGAAATGAATACTTCAATTTTAATTTCAAATTCGTTTCTTGAGAACAAAAAAATCAAAAAAAAAAAATTCCGATGAAAATTCCATGGAAGAGAATTTATCTTAAGAGATAAAAGAAAAATCTCTAAGATTTTTTTTTTTTTTTGTCATTATTTTCGTAAGACAAAATGCGATTCCCGTTCCGGTATCCACGGGATCCAAAAAAGAATGCGCTCGAATCGCCTTTCAACAGAAACATTCAGGGTGCATAACAAGCTGGGGGGGGGGGGTATGGCATTTTACTGTCGAACCGTTGATCCTAGATGTGTACTTCCAAATAGGAAAAGTTCCCAAATGAGGGGTCATTCAAGTATTACGTCAGCATCGATGGAGTGCGTCGCCAAATCGGACTCGATTTGGCGACTTTTTGATGACGGGGGGGGGGGGGTATTGGATAATGCTTTCGTCATCAACCACCCTTTATAGAAATATGAAATATTCTTAATGGCATCTTACTCTCGGTGCTCCAAAAACAAGAAAAATCTCTCAATAGGTTGTAGGCACCTGAACTAACTAGACAGAAACGATGTCACTGTCGTTGTTTATACGAAGTACGAAAGCCTGGATAACCAAGCGGAAATTGGGATGTAGTTCGGGAAGGAAATTCACATTCCTCTGTGGGGAATTGAACCACCAATCTCTCACTGTCCGGGCGAGTGTTCTAACCTTTGAACTACAGAGGACAGACACTTTCATTCCTTAAAGCATATTTATGAATGCTGAACGGGACTGCGCACGGACAGCCTCCTAGCTCGGGTAATAGCTACGAGGAAGCAAGGATTCCGACCTGCATCTCGATCTCCGCTTGGTTATCCAGGCTTTCGTACTTCGTATGAACAGCAGAGATTGACATCGTTCCACTCTATATGTCACCGCCATCTGGGGGCTAACGTCGTAAGAACTATTAACTGAGCTAGGAGGCTGTCCATGCTGAGTCCCGTTCAGCATTTATGCATATGCTCTAAGGAATGAAAATTTCTGTCTTCTGTAGTTGAATGGTTAGAACACTCACCCGTACAGTGAGAGATTGGTGGTTCGATTCCCCACAGGGGAATGTGAATTTTACTTCCGAACTGCATCTCGATCTCCGCTTGGTTATCCAGGCTATCGCACTTCACCTGAAATAACATTCTCCCTATTAATAAGTTCCGTACAGAGCCGCTTTAGTGATCTCTGAATGTTCGCGGTTCCTTCAAGTGATCTGGAAACGTTTCCGGGCCGCTCAAGTGCTCTGGAACTGCGCCACGCATCACCGAAGTGGTCCTAATTATGCCGCGCATCACTTAAGAAATCTGGGAATGTGTCGCGGGGGTAACTTGAGTGGTGTAAAACCGCAGTGTAGGCTGCTTAAATTCCCTAAAACTGTGCCACGTCCCTCAAGGTATCTTTAAATGTGCCACGGATCGCTTAAATTTTCTGGAATTGTGCCACAGGTCACTTAATCAAATGTCTCGCTTAGTTCAGTTTTACAAAATTAGGTTTGAGGAGGAGGAAGCCACATCGAAGAACCCCCCCCCCCCCAGGGCTACATTTGGTCTGCCGGGCAATGGTTTGATATAGTCTATATGGCATAGAGCGTGGGTCGCAATAAATTTCTTAAAAATATATTTTGGGTTCGTAACTTTCAAATAGTATTGAAATTTACAGAAATCAATTATAATAGTAGTTGAAGCCATTTCCTTTCGAAATTTTAATTTTTCTAACTTTGCATTAAAAAATAAATTTTTATCATCTTGGGGGAGCCCTTGGGGAAGCCCCCCCCCCTCCCCTCCAGCGTACGTCTCTGATCTCACCAATATGAGTTAGCAAATGCACGAAATGGAGCAAAACTATCGGGCAACAATGGTTCCTGGGCCTCAACAATCACATTCGGGATGTTTACTTTGGTTTCCGTGGTTCCCTAACAGTGCGTTTCAGACATGCATTTGCATTTACAATGGTTTGTCACTTCTTTAATGATGCCAGTATTGGCCTATGTATAATAGTGTTTATTCCTTTATAATGGTTTACCACTTTTTCAATCCTTCCCAGTAATTAAAGAGGACCCGGACTGCACCGGGTATTATAGCTAGTTATCCGTGCATATAAATTTGATTTTCTGTCTGTGTGTCTGTATGTTCTCTATATAAATCGACAATTTTTGATCTATCTTCGCCCTAATTTTGCATATACAGTCGAAACCCGTGATAAGGAACTCCAAGGGACCGGAGAAATCCCTTCGTTCGTTATAAAGGAATTCCAGGTTTTTACATTGTTCCCATGTAAACTTATCGGGGGGGGGGGGGAGATTATAAAAGTGCACGTTAAAACGAGATTTTCGTATAACGGTATTCGACTGTATACCAAGCAGGGCCTGGATTGAATGATAGGCTACTTTAAGAGTTCGTCAGAGGTGGGGGCAAATGCCCGGAATGGGGGTCGAAATGGAAAAAAAAAAAAAACTATCTTTCAATAATGGTTCCTGGGCCTCAACAATCACTTTCGGAATGTTTACTTTGATTATTCGTGGTTCCCTAGCAATGCGTTTTAGAAATGGTTTGTCGCTTCTTTAATGCTGCAAGTATTATGTATAATAGTTTGTCCCTTTATAATGGTCTCTTTATCACTTTTTCAATCCTTCCCAGTAATTGAAGAAAACCCGGGCACAGCGGCGGTTATTATAGCTAGCTATTATTATTTTCACACAACGTTATTGTGGGAAAATCTCTGAAAAAAGAAAAAAATATTCTTTGAAAATGAATTAAAAGGGGAAAAAAAAATTCACATACTTCCAGAAATTCCGAATACAAAGTATCCTCTTTGTTAAATACAGTTGAATTCCCGTCGCCGATAGGAAAATGGAATTTCGAATATTTCTATAATATTTAGCTGTTATTCCAGCATCTCCATAAAAGAAGAAATTCATTTTAGGAAGTATTATTTACACTTTTATAAAAGTAAATGTTTACATAGCATCGCACTGGTTATATTCCTACCGGATTATTATTTTTAGATGAATTTCGTTTATAATACAGGGTGGGCAAAAAGAGTCCGTAGAAACTTTAGAAACGAATAAAAACAGGAAAAATTACCGAAATAAAAAACGGTTTGCAGAGTTCGCATAGCTAGGTAACGGGAATTTTATTTTTTAGATAGGAAAATAAATTCAAAAAACAGCCGGTAGGTGGCGCTGACGTACACAAGTCAGAGAAAAGATACGTAAATAACGAACAGAACGGCACCCAAATCGTTTATTACAGCAGTATGTGTTGCAGGAGCACAAGTTCATATAACCGTCTCATTTGCATATTTCCACTGAAATCGCTCGTACCAGCGCCACCTATCGGCTATTTTTTTTCTCTTGTCAAAGAATTTTCCGTGATCTAGCGATGCTAACCCTGCGAACCGTTTTTATTCATTATCGAATTTCCTACGGACTTTTTGACCACCCTGTAGAAAAGGCATATTCAACCCCTTGCTCGTGAGCACCACGGTGCTCCCCCGCAGTACCCACAGTGTTCGGTGTTCGCGAGCACTCTTGATCAACGTTCCAACTAAACACCCTTTACAAATTGCAAAGGACGAATGCATTCGTATGTCAAACTTGTCGTAAGGGTGCTCTTCTTTTGGTGATGGGTACAGGCAGTGCTCGCGGGTGCAAAAATTGTGAAGACGTCTGCTGTAGGAGAAAAAAATTCAAATACATGCGTGTTTCTTTTTGAATTCAATGGAATTATATCTTCTTTATCAAATAGGCATGAAATGAATACTACTTTGTGAAATTTGCATAAAGGCTTTCTGAGATTAGAGAGGGAGAAACTCTCCGGCTGTGTATATCCTCGGAATCAGATTTATAGCTTCGAATGTTCTTGGTTCTGATTGTATAGATATGAGACTTCGCACACACATATAATTAAATATACTGTTCCGATTATCTATGGAGTGGCGTATTTACAGAAAGTGGGGGGGGGGGGCCCAGGGTGGCAAGTTCGGAGGGTTGGCAAATTTGAAGAATGAGTGGACAAGAAAATTAGTAGAATGGGAGAACGGCAGCAAAATTTCGGTGACCCTTAATAAATTCCTCCTCTGCCGAGACGGTGAGTGACCAAAAGAGTAGTGGCCTAGAGAGTTTGTGTGAGCATGTAAGTCAACAAAAGAGTTACCTACAGAGCGAGGGACCAAGTCAGCGATTGGCCTAGAACTTCTGCAAGCATGTGAATGACCAAAAGAGTGAGCTGGAGCGCGTGCAAGCATGCAAATTACCAAAAAAAAAAATGACAAAGCGCATGTGTAAACGTGTAAATGTTCAAAAGTGACACATAAAGCAAGAAACCATGTCAGTGAGCGACCGAAAGAGTAACCTAGGCGTGTGCAAGCATGTGAGTGACCTAAAGAGTCTGCAAGCATGTTAGCGACCTAGAGCGTGTGCAAGCATGTGAGTGACATAGAGCGTCTGTGAAAACATGTAGACTTAGCAAGCATGTGAATGACTCAAAGAGTGACTTAAAGACACGCATGTGATTGCAGAAGTGGGGGGGGGGGGGTGCACAACATTTTCAGTCCTCGGGCTAGATATGCGGTATTTCTGACACTTGCGGGCAAGAAACATGCAACACCTTCCAGCATGAACCAATTCATTAGAAATTCCTCAGCACAATATTTACGTCTCTATGAAGATGACGTCAGTCGGCAGATTTTAACGTCGCCATTCATGCAGATTTTTCAAGAACTGGCTGATGCGAAGATAAATATAGGAAATAGAATTCAACTGCCTCTGCAGGGGCATCGGGCCCACGCCCTCTTTCTTGCCGGATGAGCGCCCTAGACTACTAGGACAACGAACCTGTTCTCGACGAACGGGATCAGACATGAACAGTCAGACCTAATTCAGTCTAAAAGCTTAAAGTTGCTGACACTGCCTCTAGATGGCGACTTATCCAAAGATTTTGTTAGTCATGCGAAGCTTACAACAGCTGGATGATGCAAAGATGAATCTAGCGAAGAAAATCGAACTGCTTTTCCGCGGGGAATCGAACCCACGTCTGCTTAATTGTCGGGTGAGCGAGCCAGACGATCTAGCTTCCCAATTTTGACCTTTGACTTGAGTTAGGTCTGACTCCCCATACACGGTCCCGTTCAGCGCACACAAGCTCTAAGGAAAGAGGTCCGTTACCTTTGTGCGTAGTGTTCTAGCGCGCTCACGAGGCGGTGAGCAGACGTAGTTAAATCTCATTGCTGGATTTAGGGGTCATTCAAGTATTACGTCAGCATCGAGGTGGGGGGGAGGGGGTTTCGGATTTGCTGACTTTTGATGACAAGGAAGGAAGGAGGGGGGGGGGTGTTTGAAGGTTGCTTACGTCATCGACCACCCTTTTTGAAGATATGAAATATTCTAATCTGCTGACGAAATTTTGCTGACAAGGGGGGGAGGGAGGGTACGTGTTTTGCTGACTTTTGCTGACAAGTGGCGGGGGGGGGGGTCAAAAATGGCTAAAAATCTGCTTACGTAATACTTGAATAGCCCCTTATCTTTGTATCAGCCAGCTGTTGAAACCCCTTCATAGTGACCCCCCATCATTCAACTTGCAAGTGAGAAACGTGGGTTGTTCAAACCCAAAATGAACGACCATGCACGCTAAACGCCATGCTCCAGTCATTTACCCATGCTACAATCCTGTCCCAGTTGATCTTGAGCAGCCCCTCATCGCTTCGGTTCCCGACTACCCCCATTATCTTCACGTCATCTACAAACTTGCTAACAGTCCCATCGATACCCCCCTGAATCGAGTTTATCGATAAAAAGTGAACAAAAAAGTATGGCGGGGGCGCCCAAGGCCACTTCTGTGAGGGCGAATATGCGTCACATTTGCACACTGTGGTGAGTTTCATCCTCAAACCCTCGAGTTTGATATTTTTGAGTTGATTTGATCCTTACAGGGAAACAACATACACCCAAGAATCGTATCTGATACCGGTACGTTGAAAGGATTATATTAAATGAATAGAAAATGCCAAAAATCCCGGGTAAAGAACATTTACTGAATATTATTTTAAAGGAAAGAGATGAAATAACATTCTAAGATAGTATATCTACGTACTCTGCACACACACACACACACACACACACATAATACACGTCCATTTGCAGAAATGTGAGACCGGTCTACGCGGGTATGAAAGAATATAAAGGGACACGGGGAAATATTTTCCGGTGCCCACTGGTGTTCATATCCGAATTCTTTCGTCATTCTTCTTCCGCCATTTTCTTTTTTTTTCCTTGTGGGGGGGGGGTGGAAGACAGACTTCAAGAAGTATTCCAGATATGGCCGGGCGGTACCCGGGGAAGAAAAAAAAAACACAGGGTAAATAAAATAAGAACTAAAAATCTATAAGATGGGCTTCGTGTTGTACGTTTTCATTATTATATTCTTTTATGCTCGTCTTCTTTCTGGAATGTTTTGGATCTTGTTGACTTGTGCGATATCGACTTTTTCCCTGGGTTTTTCTTTTTTTTTTTTGTGCACCGGGTACTCGAATTGATAAAATATTTTCTTTTTTTCGTGTGTTTCAATGCGTGTATATGAAGTCCTGCGCACGTGTATAGTTTCTCTAGGCTTTCTTTTCATTTTTTTTGTCTTGTCTTGTATAGAGAGATATGATAAGGTCTTGGAACGAAAACAAAAAATGAAATGGGAAGGTTTTTCCTGGTGGGTAATAGTCAAGGGAAATCTCTAAGAAAAGCTTCGGTGTGAGGTGGTGTTCGGTCCATTTGTTTGATGCAATATTATCGAGATGGGTTCCATTTCGTGCGATAGTACTACGGTATGTCTGGGATGGAACGTGAAGCATCGTCCGCTTTGTTCCGCTTGGAGTACAGCTAGTCGCCAAAAAAAATAAAAGTCACGGTGTATTGTATCGTGAGACTTAGAATAAGTGTTATGTCTGTGTTTTTTCCGATGGATTGAATTAGGGTCACAGTGTACAGGGTGCGTAGCAATTTTACTGGCGAACCAAACCGAAAAAATTTCCAAATAACGTGTGGTTGAAGAAATAGAAAGCGTACTTTCTGGCGAGATATCTTGCTAATGCCGAAACACAAGCGTAAGCAAACAAAGCGTACTTTCTGGTGAGATATCTTGCCAACGCTGAGCTTACTTTTTGACGAGATATCTTGTCAATGCCGAAATACAAACCACGTTTTTAGTGAAACATATTGTCAATGCCGGAACTTGAGGCGTACTTTTTGGCGAGATATCTTGCCAAAATACGATGCTGAAATACAAACTGCATTTTTGACAACATATCTTGCCACTGCCGAAATATAAAACGTACTTTCTGGTGACATGTCTTGCTAATACCGAAATACAAAGTGCACTTTTCGGATAGATATCTCGCCACTGTCGAAATACAAAAAGTGTTCTTTCTCGCGAGATATCTTGCCAATGCTGAAGCTCAAACCTTACTTTTCAGCGATATATATTTCCACGGGTGAGATTCAAAGTATAAAAGAATATAAAAGGACGAAATATCCCGGTGTCTGTACATGCATGTTTCTGTGCCCTTATGTTTTAAAGAAATAAATTAGGAGCTTCTCGTGCAGATCGGATTGGTCCCACCTTGATCTAGACGTTTTAAATTTGAGGTTACAACACCCTAAAAAAATCAATTTTCCATTTATTACATGCAAAATACAGCCGGTTACGTCTTGTCTTTCGTTCTCGAGCTTGAACTAACCGACTCATTATATTTGATTAAAAAATTGAGGAAAATATTCAAGTATGCGTGCCACATGTATGTCTCAACAGCTGGAAAAATCTGCATATTTTCCCTCTGAATCTTCACAGTATGGTTCATCGTGAAGGGATAGTTAGCAGTAATGGCTGAATATGTCGCCGAGTCATCGTCACGGATAGTGGGCTCCCTGATGCATCCCTCCTGGAATAAGGCAAACGTTTTCTGATACAACGTGAGCCATATCTGATGAGGAGCCTCCTATAATCGTCTTCGTCTTAGCAGGGTTTCCTACCGGGGTAACGTAGCGATGGTAGCCATCCATTTGTTCACTTAATGGTGCACAAAACCCCAACGAGAGAGAGAGAGAGCTAGCGAGGGCGTATATCTCGTTGAGCAGCAGTTCCTCGCACAATTCAGGCAGCTGTTCACTCACATAGGAAGAGTTCGGTTCAGTCTCTCATAACGACTGTTCGGGACTTGGAAGTTACATGCGTTTCGAATGGGCATAGTTAAGCGATGGTGGAAAGTAAGCGGAGAGACGATTCTTAATAACAACTGCATGGCGCGCTCAATACCACCACCGTTCTTAGCATGTATGTGTGCATTGGGTATCATACCTTCCCTTCGCCTCCCTTTTACAAACATGGTTTACTTTGAATATTTGAGAAACATGCGTGATTATGTTCAGCGAATATGCATAACCCTGCGAAGTATAACTCTTAGTTGCTATTAGGAAAAATGATTCTTTATTGGGTAAATGGTATGGAAGACATTTATGAATTCAATTTCCATATTATTATCTACATAAAGAGAGTAGCTTCTCTTTCCAAAGGAGAAGAAAAACCAGAATGTACCTCCCTTTAAAGAATTGGTTTTCACGTTTTCACGGGCCAAATTAAAATTTCCCACTAACCAGGAAAGGGTCCGAAGGTGACATCTTCAAAAAGTTTTTAAAAAATTACCACTGATTCTACTTATTTAAATATGCACAAAAACATAAAAACATCCGGGTGTATTATTATAGGTCACTGGAAAAAAAATTTAAATACCAATATTTTGAACGCCAATAAAGGCCAAGAATGGATTTGAAAATTCTTGAGACCCTAGAGTGATGTCATTCAAACAGCACATGATCAAGTACGGCACAGACAAAGAAAGAAGGGGAAAAATAGAAATAACTAGTTTATATAGAAGTACAGAAGCTGGAGGAAAGAAGGGAAAAGAGAGTGAAAAAGAGACAAAGTTATTATATTACTCATTGTTTTTATATTGTACATACTGAATATTACCTTCTAAAGGTTTTGTGTAATTGAGTAATTTTGTAAATGTAGGGTACTAGCTATAATACCCGGCGTTGCCCGGGTTTTCTTCAATGAGGCTTTTTTTTTTGGATCACGTGATATCCCCCTCTTTCTTTGAGGGACATGCAAACCTTGTCTAAATTAACCAATATGGCGGCTTCCTGCGCGACTCCTGAAAGAGACAAATCTATATTTAAAGAAACATAGAAATTAATATATACTTTTTTCCTTTTTTAAGGGGCGTAAGGTATTTCGATTCCTCCCCTTCCCCCTCCCCCGAACCTCAAGTTATCCCCATCTGCTTGTTTCAACTTTCAAAAATGTTTAGTTAAAGCTGTGTAATTTTTTCGATGTACTTTTTTACGGGCCCATAATTCATTTTAAGATATCCTAATCCACATGAATTTATGCAATTTAATATCAAAATGCAATGCGAAGACATTAATTTTCATGCTTGAGAAGATGTAAATAAAAAAGTTGAAATCAATGTTATTTTTTGCATGAATATCCAACTCAAAAGTAGGTCCGGCTAATTGCTTCATATTTAATCTCCTGGGCTTCGTATATCTCTAAGTGAACTCGATATTTCAAAAATCCAGAATTCTATATAATTTTTAAAATGATTGATGTGACAGAAAACCCCGTCAAATTTACGCATTTCAACAGTAAAATCGGCGATTTTAACACTGATTTCTATAAGGATCACCCTTTTCCGGACCCTCAAAGCGATGCTGATGATGATTATGACGTCTATTCGAAAGCCTCACTACTGAGAGTATTGAAAATGTGGCAAACCATTATAAAGGCATAAATTATTATACATATAACTGGCAGCGTTAAAGAAGTGACAAACCATTATAAAGGCTTATATACACGTCTGAAACGCATTGCTAGGGAACCACGGTAACCAAAGTAAACTTTCGGAAAGTGATTGTTGAGGCTCAAAAACCATTGTTGCCCGACAGTTTTTTGCCCTTTTGGGGCATTTGCCCTACTCTGACGGAATTTTAAAGTAGCCTATCGTTCAAGTCGGGTCCCATTTGGTATACATGCAAAATTTGGCCACGATCGATCTAAAATTGTAGATTTGTATAGAGACAAACACACACAGACAGACAGAAAATCAATTTTATATATATAGATTTCTTTTTATGAAAAACGTAGAAGTAATTCTATTAAAAAAATTACCTAAAATTTTAAGGAGTATTTTCACTCATCAACAAAATTTGGAGGAGAAAAATTGAATTTTGATGCGTGAATCACACACCAAGATGAGTATTGACGAAGACTGCTATAGAGGAGGATCATTTTGAAAATCCTCACAATACTAATTAAAGAATGAAAGGACAAATGTAGAAATTTAAAATAACACAGCAGAATTTAATTTGTTTCGTCGTTTCCAAACTCAATGAGGCTGTCTGGCGACGTATACAAATAATAGTATAGAATACATAATTTTCTTTATCAGTAGAGTGTCCCAGTCAGTGTGCAATACCCTTTTTGGCCTATGGTATATTGTTCTCTGTAATGTTTCGTAATTCACTATCTCATTGAGATGGCCATCTTCAGAGTTCTGTAATTTGTCATAGTGGGTTATACATAGCCCTTGATGAAGTCCAGTATTAGCGGTATACCCTGGTCTTTCCTGATGCCAGCTCCACGTATAAATTTAGGTGCCCTCACAAGAGACCTTAAGATCTTGTTTTGCTGAGATTGAAGTTTTTGCATGCTGCTATGACTTGCGTAGGCCCAGACTGGGCCTGCATATGTCATAATTGGTCGAAGTATAGATTTATATAGTTTGACTTTTTTTCTTTAAGGAGAGACGAGCTTGAGGAAATGTCATTTTGGAGAGCATGACTAGAGCTTAGGGTGGCCTTGTTCCTGACATAGTAAATCTGCGGACTAAAAGTCATTGGCCGGTCCAGAATATAGCCTAGGTATATTTAACTTTTCTTACTGGTTCCACCAATATAAATTGGGGCTTTTCCTGGATCCGTTTTTCTCGTGAACGAAATAAATTAGCACTTGCGATTCAGCTCAATGGCCTGGACGATTCCTTGAAGATTTTCACGGTATTTATTAGATTTCCTATGATTTGTGAGTATGATTCCTACCAGTTGTGCAGAAATGTCCTTAATGTAAAATAAGAGCTGCGGGCCTAAACACAGTATCGGGCAGGACCGGAATTTTATAATATAGTTGAATTCTCGATATATAACTAAAAGTTACTTTTTAATTTTCTGTAGTGATTTGCTTTATGTAAAAATCAATAAATTTATTACAAATGTCCACGGTATACTTGAAAATCAAAACTAACATAACTCAATTAATAGGCAATCATTTCTAGTTCAGAAGTTCGAATTTAAAAGACTAACTTTAGCTCATTGAGATGAAAACTGGGACATCCAGCTAATTAGAGCCATATAAAGTTCCATCGCAGGATTTCCAAATAACATGCCGCTGCACTTCAGGGTGCCACGAGATTAACTGAATAGATGTGCCGCGAGATATCTTGAGAATAACATTGCATTGAAATCACCAATTAGGTCAGTAATTCCCAAAGGTGTGTCGCGTGGCACTTCAATGTGCCTAGAGATCGTGCTGCCTTGCAGCTGAGTATTTAGTTACATTCTGGTATTCAAAACTAAATTAAAAGTTAAGCTGTGAACGTTCTGTTTTTGATACAGGCTGGGGGTGGGGAGGCATACTGTATAAAGAAAGAAAAAAAATATCATTAGTCACATGCTTAAATCTCAGATTTCTCTATTATCGAAGAAATATCCCGAGAAAAGATTTCTCCGCGTAAAGAATGAAGAATTCGGTCGCTCAGAGCACTGGTCGCTCAAAGCACGGTCTCACAGAGCACGACACCTGGGGATCACAAACCCGGGAACTCACGATGAAAGCTAATCACGACGCCCCCACAAATTTCTGACAAATGCATGTGCTACAAGTCTTGAGCCAAGTCCATCCTCCTTGACAAAATCACGCAACTGTCTATAGACAACTCGCCGATTTTGTCTGATGATGCGTCAGAACTTACTGGTCTTTCTTGATGAGTCAAGGAAGAGCCGAATGCCTGCTCAGATTCCTCTCCAACAAGTAACTAAAGATTGCGGTTGGCATTGCTGGCAACGAGGCATTGTTGTCGTTGCAATTACCTTCATAGAAGGAAGAAAAGGTTCATTGATTCACGAAGATTGTTCATTATAAGTATACTGAAAATGCGCAAGAGTGACGCCGTTGTGTTGCTGCGAAGTATTGCTCCTCCTCTGGTGCTCCCTTTGAATGCCCATCTCGGTTTCGTCTCCGGGCCGTTCGGCGTTCAGAGATGAAACTTAGTCTGTTGTGGGCCTGGGATGTTAGAAACCCCCCACAACATTCTCTGCCTCTGAGTAGGCGTGAGTGGGTTTCATTGTGGAGAGTATGTGCTACATTCATCGGTGGTCACCCCAGGCTCAGTAGGTGAACAACTTGTTTCTGATGTTCTTTGCCTGAATTCGAACACATTGACCTTGACGGTAACCTTTATAGTAGAAGACGAGCACCTTACTACTGCGCCAGTTGGGCGCTAGTTGGTTATAGCTGGTACATTCTACGTCATTTTGTAGCGTTGAGATCCAGGTGACTCCGTACCTTCCCCTGGGCCTTTCCCCCCTTCAATCCTGACTTCCATCACATCTCCCAGCAATCCACCGCACCGCAGAACATTTCCCAACTAGTGTAGCCGTCTGTATTTAATCTTTTCCAGGATTTGGTGATCGTAAATTACAGTAAATCCTCGATAAGTCGTCATTACGACAGCATGAGCGAAGTGACGACTTACGCGAAGTTCCGTCGGTTTCAATGTGCAATACTATGAAAATTTTTCTAATTCAAAGTAAATAACTTTTAACTTAAAAAAAATGGAATGTTTTACTTTATGAGCTTTTTTAGTATTTAACTTTCAATATGGTAAAATACACTGGTACACTTATGATTTATACTGTTAACTTTCAATTTGGACTAATTAGAGCAACTGTTAGAATATAATCAGCTTTTCTCAATTATCGTACATCAATTTTAGACTTACATGGCATTCAATTCCAGCGCTTTGAATTCTTCTCATCAGTAGTTCATCACACAACCTTAAAGTAATCTCGACTACAGGGCCTTACTTTTGAATTGGGCAGGGAAAAGCATTAGAAGGCTTCAACTTGAGGAAAAAATGTCTGGTTTTTCAGCAAAGATATTTTGTTTGAGTTTGAAGCTCCAAATTAGTGGGGGCCTATGCAAAAAATCAAGTTCAGTTCAAACAGTCCCTAACGTTTCAAGACCTTTTGTGTTTTAGTCTGACTATGAGCTTCCCCACAGTAACTTTCGTAACTATAGCTATTCCGTTTTGGCACATAAAGCTTTAATGGTCTTTTTTGAACATATGACAGTGCTGTTATCAAGCTCTTTGAACGACGCCTTAGAAAAATCACCTGTTTCCTCTCTCTCTCTGAAACTTTTCCTATAAAGAAGAGTTAACCGAAATTAGTGACGACTACACGAGGTTTTATGAGCACTGTTATCTATGAGAGCTGGAAAGGGACCAAAGGAAAGCGACGACTTTTAACGAGATTTTAACGTTGAAGGTATTTTTCAAATATATGACATCCATATTCGTTATGGGCATCTTTTCCTTAGCCACCTCGTTAGCCATTTTGCCTGTTGTGGCGTTGAACAGTCGAATCCCGTTATAACGAACTCCAAGAAATCACTTCGTTAAAAAGAAATTTCGGTATGAAGGAATTCCAATGTTTTTGCATTGTTCCAATATGTAAACTTATCTGGCGGATTAGAAATGTATTCGTTAAAACGGGATTCGACTGAATTTGTATAATGTATATGCTTTCAACGAAATAATTCAAATCAATCGCCAATGACGTCTTCAGTCTGAATATTTTTCAATCACGTGACTAGAAAATCTAGTAACAATAGAATTGAGCACAAAATAATGTAAAAAATAAGTTTCCTCGTAAAGAGTAACTAATACGGTGGGATTGATATTTCCATTCAATACCCCCCGGAAAAAAAAAAGAGAGAGAAGAATAATGAATTTTTCCCATTCAAAAGAATTAGTCTCTTATCGAAAATAAAATATCTTTATCAGAGAATCCTTAAAATGAAATTCCAACAAAAATAAGACGATTCCTGAACGAAGAAGAAGATGGTAATTCGAAACTTTTCCAAAATATCATTTTCACGCCATTCATTCCAACCAAAATAAAAAGGAAAACTTTGCGTTTCAATTATTATCCCGAAAAAAAAAAAAGGGATCCAATAAAAATATAAAGAAAATATATATATAATTCTCAAAAGGGGAAAAATGATCATCATCATCATCGTGAGAGAAAATACATTAAGAAGAGATAATTATCTCAAAGTGCTTCCACTGATAAAACTTGATCGTCGCTTCTCGGGAAATAAAAGAGATGGCGATAGTGATGAATCAAAAACCAATTTAATACTGGTGAAGAATGGAGCCTTTTAAATATTGATGCGTGAGGAGAGAACGGATAATCTTCCCCCCCCCCCCTTG
The DNA here is from genome assembly GCF_987345545.1 of Pholcus phalangioides. Classification (NCBI taxonomy): domain Eukaryota; kingdom Metazoa; phylum Arthropoda; class Arachnida; order Araneae; family Pholcidae; genus Pholcus; species Pholcus phalangioides. The sequence continues at coordinate 2,273,244 of NW_028301611.1, forward strand.
AGATAGAAACGAAATAAAAGTCTCTTTTATACGATATTTTTCGTATATCTCGATATTGGTTTTGACAGGTTTCGGTTGTTACCTAAGAGACGAGAAAAGATTAAAATCGTAAACTAAAGAAGAAAAGAAAAAAAATGATCTCGTATCACTTCCTGGAGTAACTTACGAGCGTTATCTCAATTTAAACGTCTCCCGCTGTCAATATGAATACACGGCGAGGTGATTCGTTTGACACATTTCGCGGGGGCCCTTGAGAACCCCCCCGGCCTCGAGAAATATAACTTGGGTTTTCTCTCTCTCTTTTTTGAGGAATATTTCCCCGTGGAAGAGATAAATCGTTTATTGAATCGAATATTATCTTTTATTTTTGAGATGATGACGATGATGATGATAATAATAATCGTGGAGAAGAGGCCGTGTTAGCTGTCGGGACTGATAAGATCTGATGGGGGCAAAATTATTGGGGTTTTTTGTTATCTTTCTGTCGTTGTATGTTGTTGTGTCAATTACTGTGATTAGTAAATGGAGTGGAATTTTCGGAAATGTGATTTTTGGTCTTTGTGTGTGACTGGTTATTATAATATTTTATTTTTTTCCTGAATGGAACTTATAAGTCGGAGAGGTTTTCATGAACTGTCAATGTCCGTGAAGCCGGTTCGACGCATACGGGACCACGATATTATGAGCCGTGTCCGAGAAATTTACCGGCAACAATTCACTGCCGTGTAATTCACCGCTAAGAAAATTCACTGCCGTGTAATTCACCGCTAAGAAAATTCACTGCCGTGTAATTCACCGCTAAGAAAATTCACTGCCGTGTAATTCACCGCTAAGAAAATTCACTGCCGTGCAATTCACCACTAAGAAAGTTCACTGCCGTGCAATTCTCCGCTAAGAAAATTCACTGCCGTGTAATTCACTGCTAAGAATATTCACTGACGTGTAATTCACCACTAAGAAAATTCACTGCCGTGCAATTCTCCGCTAAAAAAATTCACTGCCGTGCAATTCACTGCTAAGAATATTCACTGTCGTGCAATTCTCCGCTAAGAAAATTCACTGCCATGCAATTCACCGCTAAGAAAATTCACTGCCATGCAATTCACCGCTAAGAAAATTCACTGCCGTGTAATTCACCACTAAGAAAATTCACTGCCGTGCAATTCACCACTAAGAAAATTCACTGCCGTGCAATTCTCCGCTAAAAAAAATTCACTGCCGTGCAATTCACTGCTAAGAATATTCACTGCCGTGCAATGCACAGAATGAAAAATTAATCGCTGAGAAAATTCCCCGGCAAACAATTGACCGACATCAGTTCGACATGAGTGAATGAGCGAGTGGGGGAATGAGTGAGGGAAACCGGCCTGTAACTAGAGATAACTCGTTCTCACTTACTCACTCACCAGGTCACTCAGTCATTCACGAAGTAGCTCATTCCCTTAGATTATTCACTCACCAGGTCACTCACTCTCTCACACGCACTCAATCATGAGGTTCATTCACTGATTAGGTCACTCACTCCCTCTGTCACACACTCAATCACCAGGTCGTTCACTTACTAACTAGGTCACTCATTCTGTCATTCGCTCACTCACTATATAGATCAGACAGTCTATCACTGAGTTGCTCACCATAGCACTCACTCACTAGGTCACCCACTCACTCACTAGTTTGCTCACTCACCAACACTAACGCACTCTGTCACTTGTTCGTTTGCTCACTCACCACCATTGTATCATTTACTGACTCATTCACCTGGTCAAATGCGGAAAAATGCGACCTCTCCAAGGGAGGATTCAATCTCAGGGCCATATAATTATGCCGTACAGTGGCTTTCAATCATGTCTGCAGACAAACGACGATAGCCACTATCAGTAAATCCCCCGAATACAAGTTAAATCAGCCGTTTCTCCCGTCAGCGCGGAAAAATCTGGCAACCTCGGTGATTAAGATACCCTTGAACCCTTTAGATACCTGATTATTATCCGTACCAAGAGCGATATTTTCACGACAGGGATGTGCCAAACCAGTATTCTAACATTATCAAAATTAATTTCCATACAAAATGAACTTGTCACACTGCGATTGCACCAGAAACTAACCATACATGACGCGTATTGAACACATATGAATGCGAAATTGTCTTCCTTGAAATGAACTCACCCAAACCCCAATCGTGATGTTTATCGAAAAGACCAAGTCAATAACGAAGCTGACAGAGAGAAATGCGAATATTGGGGAGGTAACTCCCCTGTTAATTAGTTGATTATGCAAATTCGTCGGTTATCTCTAGAGGAAAACCCGCAACAGCAAGGTAACCCAATATAAACCTCGCGATCTCTCTCCACGCTCTCCAGGAAACTGCAAACAAGTAGAAAAGCGCAGCACTGTTCATAGCGGGTACAGGATTTCTCAAGCCGAATGAAAACCGAGCTCAACATGAGAGAAAGAGAGCCAAGGATGGTGTGGTGTATTAGAGCATCTTCCACCATTTCTCTCATCCTCCCCATGTTTTCTTCTCTTGCATGAGAGGATTCGTCAAACTACTTGCGAAAGCTTCCTCATTAGCCTTGTGGTAAGGTAATTACACAGATTTTGCTACGCCTGGAGGAAACAAATTCCTAAGGAGAAGGGGTTCTCACAAAAGCACTCATTCGATGATGTTCATTCAGCAAATGGTGCAATTGCCAACCGTCTCGGATCCCTGCATGCTGGTTGGACATTAGGAAAATCAATGCATTGTGTGGTACATGCAAATAATCTGTTTTTTCCAATATAATTTAGAACATTCCTGAGATTTATAGTTCCCAGGGTTCCTGGAATTATAGTCACTGGTTCTCAGTAATTATTTGGAAGAGCTCCGAGGGGCAGATACTTCAAGTTTTATTGTAACTGCCTTTCGGAGTGTAGTTAGACCTAGGACAGGGGTTTCGAACGCGTGGCCCTTCAAGGTTTTTTTAAGTGGCCCTTCAACGGAAAAGCTTACATAGTCATGGGCTTTAGGGAAGTCGTGAAAAGAAATTTAATATAAAAAATGAGTTAACTGATTATATGAAAGGTAATTTTTGAGAATTTCGGTGGAATAAAATATTTCGCAATTCATTATAAATGAACATTATTTCCAGAATTATTGAAAAAATAATATTTTCAGGTAGAAGAAAATATTATTTTATATTATTTTATATTATATATATTATTAATTATATTATATTAATTAAAGAAATATTTAAGTAATGAAAAATACTACTAGAGAATTATTGGAAAAAATATTTTTAAAAGAATGGAAAATATTTCCCAGAACATACGAAAATTATTTTCAAAATAAATGAAAAATAGTCAGAATAAATGAAAATATTTCCCAGAACATACGAAAATTATTTTCAAAATAAATGAAAAATAGTCAGAATAAATGAAAATATTTCCGGAATTATATCGAAAGAAATATATTCAGAACTATCAAAAGAAGTATTTCCAGAATTATCGAAAGAAATATTTCCAGAATAATTGCAAAGCATTTCCAGAATAATTGCAAAGCATTTCCAGAATAACTGAACAAATATTTCCAGAATAATTGATAGAAATAATCAGAGTTAAAAATGTTTCATATTTAATGAAAAATAATAATTTCAGGATTAATAAAAAATTATATTTAATGAAAACAATATTTTCAGAATCAGTTAATATTCACATTAAATGAACAAACAATTGCAGAAACAATTAAATTCTCATATAATATTGGCTTTCCTGTTTCACTCAGAGCCCTGAACCCCCTTTGGACCCTACCTATTAAGACCCAATTGCATGAATCTAGAATAATTCAGTCTTATATGTTGACCCTCGGGCATCATGAAAATTTTTTTCTGGCCTGATGCCTGAGACGTTGAAGACCGTCGACTTAAGATATACATAGTACCGATTGTCACGCATGTTTGCTTCACTGCACAATTCACTATATTGCTAAGAAGCAAACACATCAGACTCGCTAATTCGGCTTTGCATTTGCGTCTGATACAATTTTTTCATGTATAATTTCCATAAAACTTCCTGCAGAGGATAATCATTTTTAAGGATTTGGGAGGTCTATGAGTATAATGGTATGATTTTTATTTCATTCTTTGAAGGAATTCGTTTACGTATTTGAAAAAAAATATTTTCTTTTGAAACTTTTCTCATTGAAAAACATATACAGAAATAATTATTTTTAATAAGCGCAGAAATCGTCTTTCACTGTTGGAAAAAAAAACGCAATTTACGATATTTCTCACAAGATAAACCGCAGTTACTGCCTTTTTCGAGTTTTTTTGCACTTTCCATAACAAAATCGAAATGCTTATCATTTTAAAAATCCTTCATAATTTTGTAATAAAGGTTTATTCGATTTTCTGCCGCAGTAAAATTACAAATTAATGGCATTAAATATTCAATGTCCAGCGTATATTTGAATATACGCGACAAATACATGCAGCCAAAAACCAACCCTATATATAATACCAACTTCTTTTCTCCCTTTTTTTTGGCATTTTAGAACAAAGTGCATCTATTAGTCCCATTTCAGTACAGCTGTACGTGTATTTTGCACTATTTGTTCACACACACACATGTATACTGTATATATAAGTACAATACATTTTCCTCTAAAAATAGATTATCCTTGTCGGTGTTACTTCTACAGGGAATTGGAAATAAAATTAAAGTAAAAAGTTAAACGCTTTAACTTTTTGCTAAGCAAGATTTCACAGATAACATTGAAATCAAGGCAAACTCTATATTTTGCCCTTAACATTTGACCGACGAGCGACGTGGTCTCTGCTTGTTCGTGGTGCCTCTAACTCATATCTTATTATTTTAATTGATTATTTTATTTCACGATCTCTGCGTGTTTGGTACAATCGGAAAGAGGAACAATGTGGTTTTCTACAACCATAACTATTATAATGTTTTCGTTTGTCATATTTTATTGTGAGTGGTGAGCATTTGCTGCTTAGCATGTGGGGGTCCGAGATGTTATTGTAAAGAGCATGTTTTAACCCGTCGAGCTAAAACCACCCAGGATAGTTGAGTTAGTAGTTCTTTGTTACAGCCAGGAGGCTGTGTTATAAATCTGGGTTTTTAAAAGCACAGCCTAGAAGTGAAGAAAAAAACAATTTTACCAAAGAAAATATCATATAAATATTTAGACAATACAAGTAATACTATTAAATATTATGTTGAAGACATTATTTCATAATTATAAAAAAATTCAAATTTATTCAATACAATCGAATTCCGTTTTAACGAATATCGTTATAGCGAAAATCTCGCTTTAACGAACACTTTTCTAATCTATCGGATAAGTTTACGTAGGAATAATGGAACATCTTGAAATTCCTTTATAACGAAATTTCGTTGTAACGAAGTAATTTCTCCGGTCTCTTGGAGTTCGCTATAACGGGATTCGACTGTAATTAGTTTAAAAGTTATAATTTTTTTTACTAATCATCTGCGAAAACCGGAGATTCCATTTAAATCTCCTCCGAGCCTTGAAGGGTTAATTAACACTAGAACTTCCGAAGCAGTCATTTTGAATGTTTTTGATTTTGAAAACGCTATAATCTTGACAGTATTTGACGTACAAATTCAATTTTTGGTGAATTCTCATTATTTCTGTATTTATTCTCTGTACAAACAATTAAAGACATTGAAGTCTTTTTTTGGGAGATATCGACATTTACACCTAGAACGGCCAAGAGCAGTCATTTTGAATGCTACATGTAAATTTGTACGTGTTTTCTCTTTGTGGTGGGTGTCTGTTGCTTTTAGGTTTATTCCCTATGATTCCCTGATGGCACACACAACACAACACACGTATATTCACGAGTAGCATATCGATAAGTAAAAATGAATAAAATAATGCTATTCGTTGCATCGTGTTACTGGGCAATATAGTCTATTAACAGGGGCAGTATGTGTCCACAACCTAAACACTAAATCTTATTTAGCTACAGCCTCTGTAATTAAAGCTCAAGAAACTTTTTTTGCTGATCGTTCGTTCACCTGGAAAGCTCAGTTTTCGTTTTAGTTTGACATTTCATACCATTTCTCGCCACCATCTGCTTTACATCATCAAAATGGAGATATGATGTAAATGCAATGTGTTTATCCAGATTTTTTTATGGTAAATCTTGTCTCAAAAGCTGCCGTCTATATTTTCATATTTAAAGTCGGAGAGTCATTTCACAGACACCTTGTATGCTTAAAACAAGGTAAATTTCTTCAAAATTAATAAATTTACCAGAAGGATAGTGCTTGTTTCTTTTTATTGTAAAAATTTAGTGTGATTAAATATATTGCACTGAAAACAAGCAGCAGTCGAAAATGACTGCAAGCGGCCCTTATATGTATAACATATAGTCCGGTCCTTCTGGTGTTAAATGGTTTTTGTTTCCCAAAGTGGGCAATATCGCCCCCTGGTCAGCGATGGAATGGTTCAGTGGCGGTGGGAGAAAAAATTTCTGAAGAAGGGGACGATGGAACAAAAAGTTTGGGAAACTGATTTTTAGCTAATGAAAAAATATACTCTAATTGTGTTGATGTATTGTTTCAATCAAAATATGTTAAAAGCACAAAATTATACTTTGTTGTTGTAAAAAAAAAACTAAATTGAATATGTTTTTATGGGACATAAAACCGTAAAGGATAAATAAATTCTCAACATCTCTTTACGATGAAATTAATTTTGAACCGTCGAAATTTTGGCTATTGGGATCCAGAACCCCGTTTTTTGCATCACTATCAATACTTCCTACATTCTTCTATCGACTATCAATACCATTTCCTATCGTATAAGGTCAGTATAAGAATTTACATAGTGAAATATTTTGAAGTTTTTTCTATCATTTTTCCGAACAGTGTATTTTCATGACACATTTTCCAAGCACGAGAAGAATAAAAAATTCTCACAAACATATAGAAGCGTTGAAAAAAACAAACAAACAAAAACCTTATACAATCGGTCGAATCGAAATATTCCCGATGATATCAAAAAAAAAAATCGGAGGATTCCAAATATATAAAAATTCCAAATATTTTCACTTTTTTTCAAACATTTCTTACTTGAAATAAAAGAAAAGAATCTAAAAGAAATGAGATCAAGGAAACAGAGAAAGGAACAAAAAAAAATGAAATAAAACACTGTATATGGAGACCACTCCTGCGTAACAAAAATCTCCAAGTATTTCGCCGCATATCGCAACACATAAAGGAATGTCAGGAATGCGCCCAAAAAGAACGAAAGGCAGTATTTTTGCCCTTGGCGATCCCCCCTCTCCCCCCTTTTTCTTTTTACGCTATTTCCTTCCTTTTTATTCTACCGAAATGCATTATTTCTGTTCGGATGAACAGTAAATTCGTGTTTATCCATTTCCATGTTGGATTCGAACACTCGCAACACTTTACAGCCAAACTCGGTCGCGATGGCATCGTTTGTAGCGGCACATCGGCTATGACGTCAATAATTGGCCGTGTGGACTGGTTCCCGTGGAGCAAGGTTCTTAACCGATGGGGTCGCGACGTAAACTTTGGTCGTACGTCGGTACGAGTCCACTTACATTCCAGTTATTTGTTGTATTGAAAATGGAAGTATTATTTTTATTGCACACCATTTCCGACAATCCCCCTCCCCCTTTTAGTTCTGTTTCCGAAAATTTTGAAATTAGCATTGAATTAGAAATTGGAATTTCCCCTGCAAGATAATATCCCTAATTCTGTTATTATATGCTCCTTCAGGGCCGTATTTACGTTTTTGCCGCCTGTGGGGTATACAAATTTTGCCGCCCATTTCAGTGTAATATTTTTAACCCCCTCTACCCCTCACATGCCATTACCAATAAATCATAAACAAACAAAAGACAAAAAGTTGGTACTGTATATTGTTGCGCCTAAATTTTACTTTTCTGCCCTATATTCGTAATCCTATTCCGATACATAATGACTGACATATAACGGGGATTGCTCAACCTCCGGCCGCAAGCCAAATGCAGCCCGCCAAGGGGTTCCTGAAGAAGGTTATCAATACACACAACGCGATAGCTACGCCAGGTTCTTGCTTATGAGTGGGAAAACAATATCGCCGCCTATGTGGCCCGCGAGCCAGAGCAGAGCACCTTGACGGCTAGTTTGGCACACGAGCGCATGAAACCGGGGTGATTTCAGTCTATATTCAAGTTATATATAAAGTTCTCGCAAGCGCGAAATCGGACACGGGCATCGAGCACTCCGGGTGCTTCAGGCAGCACCATGGTGCTCACGAGCAACGGGTTGAAGATGACTGCTCTAGGATCAACGGTTCGCCAGTAAAATACCACACCCACTGTTCGTTACCATCATCAACCATTTTCAATCCACGGCTGGATGAAGGTCTCCTCTAAATTTGTCCATTCTGCTCTGTCTGATGCTTTAGCCATCCAGCTGACTCCTGCCACTTTCCTGATCTCGTCGATCCATCTTAACACCACGAGGGTGATGCCAATCTAGAATACTTGTGCCCCATCTGTTGTCCTGTCTTCTTGCAACATGTCCAGCCCATTTGCATTTGAAACGTTCAATTCTTTCCATGATATCATATACCTTTGTGTGGTTCCTTATCCAAGTGATTCGTTTTCTGTCTCTCCCCTTGTGATTCTTAAAATACATCTTTCCATGCTCCTTTGTGTTGCCTGTAGCCTTTTGTATCGTCTTGCTTGTGAGTGTGCATGTTTCAGCTCCATAAGTCAGCTCTGGTAGCACACGCTGGTTGAAAACTTTTCTTTTCAGGCATAATATGGCATGTGACTCTTCAGAATTACACAGTTTTCGCCAAAGGTGCTCCATCCAATCCTGATCCTTCCGTTTATTTCATTAATGATTCCGTTGTTTACGTTAATTTCTTGTCTCAGGTATACATAGCTTTCTACTTCTTCTATCTCTGTGTTGTTGACCAAGATTGTCCTCTTCAACGCAAACGGGTTGAACATAACTTCAGTCTTTTACAGATTCATTTCCAAGACCCACCTGAATACTTGCCTTCGCCAGTTTCCTATGCAACCTGTATAATCTAAAACACGTATATTGAATTTTTTTTCATCCCCAAAAAACAAAAATCATTGCTAACATTGCTAACATTATGCTAACATTGTTCGGCATAAAAAAAAAGGAGACTTTAAAGAGTCCTCCTTTGTGTCTCATAATAACGAGACATTTAATCCAATTAATAAGACTTAGCCTTTGAGAGTTTTAAGGAAAGGCTTAGATTGAACTTCAAATACTGAACAAGAGTCAGAAAAACGAGAGGGGAAAAATTGTTTTATTAAAAAAAATTCACGAAAGATAACCTGAAAATAATTAATGCAAGAAGGAAAGTTGACTTAAAAAACATGCTTGAACGGTACAAGAACGCGTGGAAGCCATGTTTAACGAAACGTAAGATATTGATTTTTTTTTCTAAGGACTTAGTAATTAATTATGATATTCAATTTTTTTGAAGTTTAAAATATATTGATGAAATATTATAATAATAATAATGGCTCGTGCTGTTTATGGAATTGGATTCCTAAGTAATTTTTTCTAGATTACATTTCTCGATTTTTTTCATAACTTTTTTTTTGTCCCATCATAATATAAATTAATTGGTTGGTTTTTATGAACTCGTGATCAGCTTGGTAATGTGTTCGTGTTACACTAGAGGGATTCTGCCTTGAATTAATAGATAGATAGAACAGCACCTCCTAGTCAGTAAGTAGTCAATTTTCCCTCAGAATATTCAGGGGAAAAAAATTCCCTGCTCGTGATAGTAGGCTATCATCGTTGAGCGGAAAAGAAATGATCGGGCTCGGAATTGGCGATTTCTATACCCCCACATCCAATCACTATGCGGTATTTGTGAGCCAATCAGGAAGATTCTAAGCCACAATAAGAAGAAACGAAATAGGGTAATGCTTCAAAATGTGGCAAACTTGCTAGGTAGTCTGAATGACGTTTGTGGCAAACACCGCAGAGGCCTTCTATATCTCTGGGAAGTGCTGGATAGAACCGCTCACAACCGGCACCTCCTAGAGATAGAAGGCCTCCGCAGTCTGCTCGTGACGTCAGTAAGTAGTTCATTTTCTCCCAGAATATTCAGGGGAAAAAATTCCCTGCTCGTGCCAATATCATCGTTGTGAGGAAAAGAAATGATCGGGCTCGGAATTGGCGATTTCTATACCCCCACATCCAATCACTATGCGGTATTTGTGAGCCAATCAGGAAGACTCTACGCCAAAATAAGAAGAAACGAAATAGGATGCTGTGTTTCAAAATGTGGCAAACTTGCTGGGTAGTCTGAATGACGTTTGTGGAAACCCGTGTGGAGGTTTTCTATCTCTAGGAGGTGTCACAACCCCTGACTGATGCAAAGAAGCAATTCATTTCCGTTGCCTCAAAAGAGGCAGGGTTGTGTCGGAAAAATTAGCAAGATTAATAGTAGTGCCGCCCTTGCCCCGTGCTCGCGTATATCAAATCATTCGCGTCGCCATTTAAATCGCCATCTGGTGGCAGTCAGCAGTTGTGAGCTTGGCCCGAGTCAGGTCCGGCTATCCATGTATGGTCCCTTTCAGTGCATACGAGCTCCAAGTAAAGATTGAGCGATTTGTTGCCTTTGTAGTCTAGTGCGTTCACCCGGAAAGAGAAAGGGCGCGGGTTCGATTCTCCGCAGAGGCAGTTGAATCTTTCAAATCTGGCATCTTTCCAAAAATCCAGTTTGGTTCCCTTATCATTTTTCTTTTTAAACACTATAAATTAACTATAGAAGCTCTCCCCCCCCCCCCCGCATGAAAAATCTTGCTAGGGGGTGCAGATGCAGGATGTAGGGATTATGGGGATATATAAGCAAAGCCTCCCAGATACTACATCTAGCAGGCTTTGGTATAAGCAGGAGACACAAAAAAATACGCCCAGCACGGAGGTAGAGGTTTCGTCTCTAGCCGCCCCTGAGAGATTACATTCTTGTTTCTGGTATTACGGCCCCAGGCCCTGTCTATTCCCTCAAGTTTTCTCAACATCTCCGTTGCCGGAGTATGACTCAAAAGCGGGATGACAAGTGAATTTTCACTGTATGAATTAATTTTTTTAATTTTGTAGTCTTTACTAAGGTCTATGCTGCCGCCCCTTACGACCTGCCGCCCGAGTGCACCGCATCCCTTGCACCCTCGCTGAAGTCACCCCTGCTGCCACGCGGCCCCTCCTTTGGACAAGGGCAATGGCTGAAATTGGCTAAAGCCGACGGTAGAGCCTCGGCCGTGTTTGGTTTCAAAAGGGGAAAGAACATACCCGGGCTCAGCCAGCACATCCTAGAGATAGAAAGCCTCCGCAGCCTACTTGTGACATCAGTAAGTAGTCCATTTTCCCTCAGAATACTCAAGGAAAAAAATTCCCTGCTCGTGCCAGTATCACCGGTGTGAGGAAAAGAAATGATCGGGCTCAGAATTGGCGATTTCTATGACCCACATCCAATCACTACGCGGTGTTTGTGAGCCAATCAGGAAGATCCTACGCCAAAATAAAAATAAACGAAATAGGATGCTGTGTTTCAAAATGTGGCAAACTTGCTAGGCAGTCCGAATGACGTTTATGGCAAACACTGCAGAGGCCTTCTATCACTAGGAGGTGTTGGCTCAGCACCATAAATAAACTCCGTGTCTGCATTTTTTCCCTGATTCTTGAAACCAGCCATTGATTCTACAACCCTCGATAGAAACGACGATAAGTTACAAAACCTGCGTTTTATGCATTCGATAACATAGCCGTCTAGCGGTTCGCCGACCATACATTGTATAGCAAAAATTGCTTGAGAAATTGATATTTTCTACTATACCTGCACAATATTTTTTATATGTATGATAACCGGTTACTTAAATAATATATTTGGGAATTTTCAAAAAATTGGATATTAATTTAGCTTATTTTTCTTCGTAATTAGTGTAAATTTCCAATTAATAGACTTTTTTTCTAATAAAGATAAAGTAATTAGCTTAGTTTAATTAAAATAATTAGTGATTATGATATTGGGAAACCTCATGCATCATGTGGTAAAGAAAAATTTCAGAAAAAATTATATTTTCCTATTTTTAAGATATTTGTTTCTGTTCATAGTCATGTAAAAAAAAAGTTGCAGATCGAAAATCAGGAGATAAAATTTCACTTTTGAAAAGCCATAAAAAATTGAATTTCCTTGTAAACAAATTCTAAGAAATACACTGACGTTCATTGAACCTTTTGATTTGCAAAAAAATTTAATTTCATACAAAAATTTCAATAAAAAGTAATTTACAAGAACATTTTTTACAAAACGCTTTGCGCAAATGCAACGTCAGTCAAAAATGGGTTCACTCAGGCCAGTAGGCAGAAATTTCGTTCGGAGGACCACTTTCATTTCGGGGGTGGGGGGGGGGAGAAAACTGATAGAAACAATAGATTTGGCGATCTTTTTCCCTTTTTTCGGTCATTTTCTCACATTTCGGGAGGGACCAGACCCCAAGTCCCCTCCTCCCCCACCTCGCTACAGTTTTGGGTTGACCGCCCCGAGTTCTGAATCACCCTGCATAATGAGGAAGCATATAAAAAAGCAATTTTCGTCAGCCTTGTTGTTTTTTTAATTGGACAAAACAAAACACGTCACAAAATACGAAAGAAAGACAGATGATAAGACAAAAATACATGAAAAATGGACATACATATACACCCACTCTGTGACCCTCAAGGGACTACTTGTCCGTCCACAGAAAGTCGAATAATTTGTAATATTATATTTCTATTTTTCAAGCAACCTTCATTATTGTTCTATTATCATAAACAGTAATAATTTATGCTCGTGTGCACGCACAATGATTGGATTTTTATAATGTCACAAAAATATGTCGAAAAAATTTCAAATTAAAACAATAATTATATCTTGTTCAAAGTATTATCTCTTCGAATTTTCATTAGTGTTCATGCAAATTGTTGAAAGTATTGATGTTTATTATAGATATATCTATGCACAAAAATTAAACACATGTATTGTAAAAGTTAGTAAATATTTCTATTGTATTAGCGTTTCAAACACAATGCTCTTCGCAAAATCAAAAATATTATAATTCAATCTTTTATTAGTATGATTAGCAGTTTGGTATTTATTTAATATCTTTGGAGCAATGTAACTAAAACTTTTTTTGAATAGAGTTTTATTTGTTTTTGGCACTTGATATTCCATACTTAATCTATTTGATGATCTGTTTCGATTCTTTATTAACCATTCTTCATTTGCTACAACACATTTTATTATTCTGTATATATAGTTTTGTCTTATGGATAGACAAAAAGATAGATTTAAAAAGTTATATTCCAGTAAATGTGTGATAAATAATGCACTAAAAGCGCAGGAATGTGCGTAGGGCAGTGTTTCTCAACCGCCGGGCCGCGGTCCAGTAACGGGCCTTAACACTAGTCACCCCGGGCCGTGTGAGTGTGATTCGCAGTTTCATTTTCCCATTAGTTTCTCGTATGTTGTGTGTATGACCGGACCTTTCACTTAGGCAAAAGAGATTTACCGGGCCGCGGGCTTCCAAAGGTTGAGAACCACTGGCGTAGGGAAGGGGAGGGGGGTACTCTGGGCTTGAACCTTTTTCACGTGTCTACTCAGTGCGGATGTAGCACTATCTGTTCGACATAAACGAAACCGTTTCATCAGTACATAATAGAATCGTACAAACACACTATCAAGATACGAAGTTTAATATACCGTTGAGGGTTGGTGGAAAACAAGGTGGTTGGTCTTGGAAAAACAAGAGCATTGAGCTCTTGTTTTCTTCGTCTTGGTTTCTGTACTTAAGGGTCATTCAAGTATTACGTCAGCATCGGGGGGGGGGAGGGGGTTTGAAGGTTGATTACGTCATCAACCACCCCTTTTTGAAGAATATATATATTCTAAGCTGCTGACGAAATTTTGCTGACAAGGGAGATGGGAGGGGGTCAAAAATGGCTGAAAATCTGCTTACGTAATACTTGAATGGCCCCCTTAGGTAGAGATATCGATCAGTCAATGGCAAAAAAATGGCTGCTTAAAAACAACCATCGGTGTATTTTATTTTATTATATAAAATCCTCTTCAGGTATGAATAAGTCCTGCACACAAGTATTAATTTCACATATTGATTACAAATAGAATTTGATAAAATTACATCACATGATTTTATCAAAAGATCATAATCTTCATCATAATCATCATCTGAATCAATTCATTGTCTATTTCAGCGTTAGCAACTGCATGGTTGCTCATTTTAGTTCAAACAACCAAATTACAGTCGATCCCGCTTATAAAGTTTTTTTTCAAGAGACCGATTGTTTTCAATAACCGGTTATTTAAATACAATAACCGCATTTATCCCATTTACATACGCAACAATTTTGTTTTTCCGTCATACACCAAAACACGGAATTTTCTGTTTTTCCCCGAAAACTGTTAAAATTTGAAATAAATTTCTTATTCAATTCGAATTCTCCGTAGAAACCATGGGGAGGGGGGAATGTCACGCGGGTGATGAAAATACGTATATAACGGAAATATATAAAAATTTCCCGTTGTAATCGGAAAATATATATATATATATCTATCCCCCCCCCACTCAAAAAAAAATGGAATAAGAAAATTTTATTTCATTTTCTTCTTCTTATTCTTACGTATGTCATCTTGTCTTTCAATCAAGTGGTCTATTCCCACCATTTCTATATATACACCAAGAACTCACTCACTCCCTGGAGTCCTTTTTTTTCCCCCTTTCCTTCTTATTTTCTGGAACCTTCCAAGACTCTCGTATCGACAAATGTTCCGGAGTTTTATCGAGAATGTCATTCATGTGACAGGAACAGAGACTAAAGAGCTCGGGAAGACTTCTCTCCTCTTCCCGATGATTCGTCGTCGTCCGAGGAAAAAAAGAAATGGCAAAAGAAATGTGAAAAGGGGAAAAGACTTCACTGGAACAGGTCACAAGTCACCCCGAGGACATTTCTGTTTCTGCGAGATTAGAAAGACATTACTGCTGGAATTTATGAAATCTCTCTTTTTCCTTAGGATTTCGGAAAGAATTCAAATACGGTATAAGAAAACCCCCTCTTTTGCGGACACTCGCGGGACAAGAAAAAATTCGACCGTATAAAAGGGGGGTGACAGTATCGGGGGAGGGTTCCTGTTGGAACTGTAACATGCAGTATTGGCAATACCTGCTGTGGTGGTCGAGTGGTCGTGGTGACGGGCCCCACCGGTTGCCACAGTGGTCGGAAGTTGTTGGTCTTCTGCGGCTCCCAACTGCGAGGAGCGAATTCTGGACGTCTGCTCGTTGAAAAGCCTCGCCACCATATCTGTAGTTGATCGACCCTGCTAGTTCTGTTTTGGCCGCTGTGGTCTGTGGTCATAGTGACGGCCTCGCAACGGGAGGACCCGAAACCGACCATAACCCCCGCTCTGTCTCCATGGGGGATATAACCTGGTCACATAGAGGGTTTGGGCCACGGTGGAAGAGCACTAAGCACCGAAAGACCACCAGCGGGAAAGAAGACTACAATTGAGGTCACATGGGCAGGTGCATAGGGGCCGTTCAAGTATTACGTAAGCAAATTTTTAGCCATTTTTGACCCCTCCCCCTTGTCAGCAAAAGTCAGCAAAACGCTGCCCCCCCCCCTCTGTCAGCAAAATTTCGTCATCAGCTCTGCCCCTCTGAATCCTAACTCATATTTTCATAAAGGGTGGTTGACGACGTAAGCATTATCCAAACCCCCCTCCCCCCTTGTCATCAAAAGTCAGCAAATCGGGAACCCCCCCCCCCATCGATGATGACGTAATACTTGAACGGCCCCATACGCACGTCGCCAGCAGGCCACGAAGGGTCCTACAAATAACTGCAGATACATACATATATATATATATAAACAGATATATAAACATATATATACAAACATATAAAAACACTCATATACAGTCGAATCCCGTTTTAACGAATACCGTTATAGCGAAAATCTCGTTTTAACGAACACTTTTTCAATCCCCCAAATAAGTTTACATGGGAACAATGTTAAGGTAACTTGGAATTCCTTTATAACGAAATTTCGTTTTAACGAAGTGATTCCACTGGTCTCTTGGCGTTCGTTATAACGGGATTCGACCGTATATATAACATATACCAGACAGGCGACATCGTCCATTGACAGCAACGGGAATCAAGGAACTATCGTAGTGCCAACAGTGCGGAACTATGAGGAGTTTCGTTGTGTTTTTAAACAATGCGAGATCTCCTCTTGTATGTGAGAGAAGCCGCTCTGTCTCTGTTTAGCGTGTTTCGTCAAATCGCTTCTTATGAATACATGTAAATAGCTGTTCTGTAAAATCTGTGTTATCCTTGAAATTTTTATTCCTGCTTTGCCATCTCGAGTGCATGTGAGAGACATTATCCGGAACTATATGTATAAAAAATTTGAAATAAATCGATCGTTAAATAGTATTTTTTTTATGATAATATGTTTCCCAAAGTGAGCAATATCGCCCCCCTGGGGGAGAGATGGAAAATTCCAAGGGGACGATAAAACGACGGGTACAACATAGGATCTTATGGGGGTTTGTTTGAGTTGGGAGTGATGAGAGAAAATATTTCTGAAGAAGGGGGCGATAGAACAAAAAGTTTGGGAAACTATGGTCTAGACCAGTGATTCCCAACTTGAGCGTTAACGCCCCCGAGGGGGCGACGGAATGTTTCAGGGGGGACGGTAGAAGCGACGGGTATAATAAAGGATCCTATGGGTTAGATTGCGTTGGGGGAGCGGAGGGAGAAAAAAAAATTCTAAAGAGGGAGGCGATGGGACAAAAAAGGTTGGGAAACTATGCATGGATTCAAGATGATTTCAATGCATGGATTCAAGATGATTTCAATGCATGGATTCAAGATGATTTCAATGCATGGATTCAAGATGATTTCAATGCATGGATTCAAGATGATTTCAATGCATGGATTCAAGATGATTTCAATGCATGGATTCAAGATGATTTCAATGCATGGATTCAAGCTGATTTGAATCCTTGAATGCAATTTGTACAAAGTGTTTAATTGCAACGGTTGATCAAGTGCTCGTGAGCACAAAATAGGACACGCGTATCGAGCACTGTGGGTACCACGGGGAACCGTGGTGCTCGCAAGCAACCGATTGAAGATGCCTGCTCTAGAGCATCGTTTTTCGTCATGTTAATGGGGAGTATGAGGACCTCTTAAAAAAAGCAAGATTATCATGAAAATACTCCAGTTTCATGTCCCGATATTAATTTTTCATCCATATAATATCAGATTATTGAAACAATGTTGGAATGTCAAGTGTCATTGGGAATTCTCTTCAATATTAAATGTTAAATGTAATCCAAGAAATATACTGGTAAGAGATAATTAACTCGTTTTTTAATTACGAATTATTCATCGACACGTCACATCGGCAGCTGTCGCTCGAAAAGAACAACGGGAATTTCTTTGTCGAATTTTCTCCTCGACATTCCTCTTTTCGGAAATTCATAAATATCAGTATAAGAAAAAAAGAAGATTATGGTTTGTCTTAGAATAATCTGCATACCATCTGCAATTATAATCTGTCTCGATATCAATATAAATTGCTAAATAATCCGCTCAAAAAGAAAAATACCCTCGATGAAAAAGCAAAAAAAATCTGTTTATGTTCCGACACGTACAAATACCAGCTCGGAAGTTACAGCAGAAAAATTGCCAAACATGGTGGCCAAAAAATGAAATTCACAAATAATTGCTGTATTAAATATGAATGTGTTAATTATAATTTGAATACGATCATCTAAAATTGAAGAGAAATTTAAAAAAAAAACGCAGTTCCCGATAAATGGTGGGGGGGGGGGGGTAGTTGAGAAATGAAATGGTGTATGTCATTTTGAAAAAATTTTCAAGGCAAAGAAATTTGCATTTGAAATTACTAGCAATTATTGTGTCAGTAAAATTATATTGTTGCCATCTGTAGGCTATTTCATATGCTTCAACTTGCACCACTTCATTTCTAAGTGAATATCAAAATTCTTAGTTATTTTACGTGACTGAGGGCGGTATTCACCGACATGGTTTAAACTATAGTCACAATTTTTTGATAAGACGTCCACACGAATTGGCTAAATTCAGGTTTTTAACCAATCTATGTTGATCTCATATCCAAAAATTGTGACTACAGTTTGAACCATGTCGGTGAATACGGCCCTAATTACACACCAACCAAATCTGGACTTACACATCACTTCTCAACCCTCCAAATAAAGGCATCGTACAAAGGTTTTTAACAGATGCGAAGATATATTTTGGAAAGAGAGAAAATTCAACCGCCCCTGCGGAGAATCGAACCCACGTTATCCCACTTTCCGGGTGAACGCCCTAGACCACTAGACTACAGAGGCAACGAATACTTCAATCTTTCCTTGGAGCTCGTGTGCACTGAACGGGACCGTACATAGACGGTCGGACCGAACACAGGCTAGAGCTCACAATTGCTGACAATGCCACCAGATGGCGACTCATCCGAGGATGATGTCACTCTCCACTATCCATACAAAGGTTTTTAACAGCTGGCTGGCGAAGATATATTTTGTAAAGAGAGAAAATTCAGCTTCCCCGGCGGAGAATCGAACCGTCCATGTACGGTCCCGTTCAGTGCACACGAGCTCCAAGGAAAGATTGAGAAATTCGTTGCCTCTGTTCGTTTCCGATTCATTAGAAATTCCGTAGAGGAATGTGTACGAGGTGCATATTCGGTTAAGTAGTATTAGTAGTAGTCTAGTGGTCTAGGGCGCTCACCCGGAAAGTGAAAGGACGCTTATTCGATTCCCCGCGCAAGAGCAGTCGAATTTTTTCTCTTTCCAAAACATATCTTCGCATCAGCCAGCTGTTAAAAACCTTTGTATGGATAGCGGGGAGTGACATCATTCTCGGATATGAGCATCGTGTCCATTTTGAAGACGCCCGTTCCCCTGGTTGACTCATATAAGCTCTATTTTACGAGACATTCCCATATTTTCACTTTTATATTTTTAACTTTCTTTCACACAGTATAATCTCGTTAACTTGAAACTCAAGATCAGAATTTTTTCCCGCTAACCGAATTTCAGGTTAACCGATGAGCATAACAGAAAATGAATTTTTGACATTCTATTTTCGTTTGTCTTAAATTTATATATATATAATACACAGAATTGATCAAGTTCTTTTTTTGGAACCCCCCTTTTTTTTTCCACAATTACTAAAACGAAAAAATTTCATACCAGCAGCACATTCAATCATTTTTTCAAGTCTGTGATAGTCTCCTGGGCAATTTTCTTTGTAGTACGCAGTTGCAGAATCTTCTGGTTCATCCTCTGAATCTGCCACAGCGCCATCTATGATCTTAAATCGTTACAACAGCTTTCGAAAACGACAACAACGAGCCGACAAATTTTCCACCCCTCTGAAATTGCCGCCCTAGGCTATAGACTGCTAAGCGTCCCCCACCCCTGTAAATACGCCACTGTCAGTACCTTTACGTCGAAACTTCATTTCGTTAAATCCTGGAATTATCACTAAACCCAATATGGACTGAGAATATGCTAGCGCCATCTACTTCTGAAAAATTTAAACATTTATGTTTAAAGACGAAAAAAAAAATTGAATGCAATCGAAATTGAACCTATATATATATATTCTTATCCCAAAACGTGCTTCACCAATACTTTTATAGTATCATCACAGATGACAATTTTTTATTTATTTAATAATAATTTTTTACTCTGATGACATCCAGCGAGAATCATAAGGCAAAAGTATAAGCTGGCAAGGCTGTAGGACTTCTATATAAACAGAGTCTGTTACACACGCTCTGCACTTAGCCTCGAAAACAAAACCCAATATGTACAAGTCAGTCATTAGACCAATTATGTGCTGCGCAACACCATGCTTTTCCACAACGAAACCCTCAGTCATCAAACAATTACAAGTGCAGCAAAATAAAAATATACTGAACGCTTTATCCATATCTATCGCATTTAATCTTGTATCCACATGTAATCTTATATAATTTAATCATGCAATTCATTAGAATGAATATATATCTATACTCTGTTGTAAGCATTAGGTGCAGGATTCCACACTTATTTATTCAGATAATTGACAGTTAGATTCTGTAATTGGATATGAAATGCGTTCTTGAATTTTGATACTTCACCTCCTTCGGACATAGCTCTATAAATTCCAAATTCCTGTGATAAGTAAACCACAAATTGTCGAATTCATATTTTCTAAAATGATCTCAATTAATTTGACATGTACTGACTCCAGTACAGCATAGGTTGTAAATTATATTGCCTTTTATTAACACGCCTCTTGTACACGTACACACTCGACTATCACATACAAATAGTTTCTTAACTTCTTCATCCAGTTCGTACGGAGCACCATCGAAAGGGAGAAAATTCAAACAAAGATCACTTAGGTGATCCGCGAACAGTTCCAGAATCCTTAAGCGATCTGTTTCAGATTTAAAGATACCTTGATTGACGTGTGGCACAGTTTTAGTGCACTTTAGCGGCCCCTCCCAATGCAGTTCTACATCACTTACGTTACCTGCGGCACAATCCCAGATAATTTAGGTGATCCGCGTACATTCCCGGATCACTTAAGTGACGCGCGGTACAGTTCCAGAGTACTTAAGTGGCCCACAACACATTTCTAGAGCACTTGAGCGACTCGGACAAATTCCCAGATTACTTGAAGGATCCACGGAACATTTATAGATCACTCAAGTGGCTCTGTAGAGGACTTATCAATAGGGAGAATGTTAGTTCAGGTGCCCACAAACTTGGAAAAGGTTTTTCCTGTTTTTTGGCACACCGAGTAAGGTTAGCACGTCCTAGAGATAGGAGGCCTCCCAGTCTCCTTGTGACGTCAGCAAAAAAAGTAATCCATTTTCCCTCAGAATATTCAGGAAAAAATTCCCTGCTCGTGCCAGTATCATCGTTGTGCGGAAAAGAAATTATCGGGCTCAGAATTTGCGATTTCTATGCCCCTGCATCTAATCACTATGCGGTATTTGTGAGCAAATCAGGAAGATTCTAAGCCAAAATAAGAAGAAACGAAATAGGATGCTGTATTTCAAAATGTGGCAAACTTTCTAGGTAGTCTGAATGACGTTCATGGCGAATAGTGCAGAAGCCTTCTATCTCTAGTAGGTGCTGGTAAGACAGAGGTACATTAACAATACCTCATATTTCTATAAAGGGTGGTGGTTGATGACGTATATAAGCATCATTCAACCCCCCCCCCTCCACCCTTTGCCATCAAAAGTCAGCCATCCGGGAACATCCATCGATGCTGACGTAATACTTGAATGACCCCTAATTGGAATGCTTTCGAGATTGGCCAATAATGCTGCGCATTTAATACCCCCAACCAGATCATGGCCACCGCTCTGTCTCGATGAAGAGACGTAAGCAGCTCATAGTGATTCAAGTGCAATGAATGAATAATTATACCGTTGTAGGCCTGCTGTTCGCTGTGGCGAGACCTCTTTTTTTAAGGGGAGATTCGAAGTTGGGAACCGCAGGAAACCAACTGCAGTGAGGGTGGGGTTTGAACCCGGATCCTCGCGATGGGAGTCCGTCACTGTGTCCACTCGACCACCACAGCGGCACGCTGGATTACTATAACTCAAGGGGTGTAGAACTTTCTGCCGCGGACCAAATGCGGTACACCATGCCCTCCACATGGATGAGGCTGACAGGTTTATTTTTCACATTATAAATGCACTATAATGGGGTAGTGGAAAATCTGATCGGGGCCGGTGACGATCCTAACCTGGGGACCCCTGCTGCAGTAAGTGGGAGCCATGTGGACCATCGGGGGGGGGGGGTCCCATCCTGTTCGCGGAAGGTATTATGTTAGAAAAGTAGCAATAAATTACAACTGACCAATATACACGTGCCCTGATAAAAATACTTAGACTGACCATACTTCATTCATACTCAAAGCATCACCAGTGACCGACAAAAAGATTGTCAAAGAAGAGTAAAGTTGTCAATTATAGCCAAAGATATTGTCAGAAGTTTTTTAAAATGCCCAAATGATGATAAAATTATGAAAAATGGCCAATGACGGAAAAATGTAGACTACTGCAATGTATTAAAATATAATCCACCAAAAAAAAAACCGTGTATGTTTGACAAATATGACATGAACATATTTATGTGACCATTATATAATAATGATAGAGTCGTAATTAATTACCAATCATAATTTAATTTATAAGTCAAGAAAACGAAATTTATTCTTGATTTCTCTCAGCAAAGAATAAAAATTCAAGCAAGCCTCGTTGAAAATACGGTAAAAACCGGAAAATTTTACTTAAAAAAGTTGGGACGGCCAAAATTACAAGAATGTCCCGTAAAATGCCGGTCATATGGTCGTCACCCCGTATATAGAAGTTTCCGGCTCGAAAGACCGCATATTCAGTCCGTTGACTGATAAAATTGTGCTAAAATTGTTCACCCCTTACATCAATCGAATATTCTCGTGCCAATCAGTTAGGAAAATTAAAATTAATTAAATTAACATAGGTTGTGTTAAACCATTATAATATTCATAAATTCCCCCGCGTTGAAAACTCCTTTAAAATTCCAATCTAAGGTACTAACTAAAAGGTAGGCTCGAACACCGTAACATGATCGTACCTTTCAGAGAATCTTCATAATACCCATATAATTGACAATTCGAAACAGCTCGAATTTTTATTTCGTAATATTTACATGCACCTCGGAATTGATTTTACATATTAATTAAGGGAAATCATCGAGAGCGAGAGCCTATAAACCTCCAGCCGCCACCACCACCAATATTATGCTTAACAAAGTATTTCCTATGCCCTTTCACCGCACTTTCCAAGACCAATTAGGAATCTCGTGTTTCTTCTCCTCTGTTGAGGAAACGTTACAAGGAACATGGATGGAGATAGAGAGAGGGTGGTTCCCTTTCTGGAGTGCCACCAGCACTCGAAGATGATGTTGTTCGCGAGGAGGTTTCGGGAGGAGGAGGAGGAGGTTATTCGGGACCGACTAACAGGCGGCGTTTTAATTAATGAGGATGGCATTGCCCTTTAACAGTCTTCAGGCAATGACATACGGTTCCTTTCTTCTGAGACCCAATCTTCTTTAGTGTTGTTGTTGTTTCCTCCTCCTGCTACAATTCTTTTTTAGTCATCTTTTGTATATTTTTGTTTCTTTTTAGCCGCAGTCAACTAGTAAAAGCGAAGAGGAAACAAGACCATTTCTTCTACCTTCAAGAGTAAATAGAATTTTTCCTTGGATTTTGTTTTTCCCATTGGTTTTCGGTCTTATTTTGTCGGTATGTTGCCATGTAAGTGAAATATAATTAATTTATAAAAGATAATACGTTCCTTCGAGGCACGGGTATAACGGTCATTATGACGGTGGAAAAAGAAAATCCAATTACTTTTCGATTTTGTCTGAAGATGTTGCGGTGGATATTGATGGGTGATGGAGAAAACATGATTTCGCGTATTCGTTTGTACGTGCAAACTTATATCGCTGTACTGTAGATTAAATCTACTTCACCAAACACCAACTCTGGCCATATCGCTATATATTGCAATCAGTGAGATGGGTTGGAATTGAAGGCGCTGTCTATCGGAGGTCGCCTCGAGTTTTCGTTAGGGAAAATATCTCATCCATAGCCTCCCTTGGGTTCGAACCCAGGACAACAACCTTCACGATATTAGACGAACATCTTACCACCATGCCACTCGGACACAGTAGATTAAACCATTGTGAAACTGGGTACAATCATAGAATTTTAAATATCATAGAATAACTTGGTGGCCCACGGGATTGATGGAAAGTTCCAGTCTGGCCAGCACCTGGTTTATGGGTTCTCTGAGAACTTAACCACAAACTGCCTATGCTGTGGCTGTTTATTATTGCATAATTTCTCACAGAACTCCTAAGGATGTTTTGGGAAACCCTACGCCTCAACCTAACCCTAGTTGAGGAACGCTGGGTACTCAAACTCGTATTTTCTCAATCAGTGAGAAACATTTAAATAAATTCAGTTGACGTATGTTGTGTTTAACCTTAATAATATATTAATATAAATCCCCCCTAAAATTCCCAATCTAAGGTAACCAAAAGATAGGCTCGAATACCGTAACACGGTCATACATTTCAGAAAGAGAGAAGCTTCATAATACTCATATAATTAACGTTTCGAAACAGCTCAAATTTTTATTCCGTAATATTTACATGCACCTAGAAATCAATTTTACATATTAATTAAGGAAATCATCGAGAGCCTAAACCTCCAACTACCACCTATCAGCAATATTATACTTAACAAAGTATTCCCTATGACCCCCTTCACCGCACTTTCCAAGACCAATTAGGAATCTCGTGTTTCTTATCCTCTGTTGAGAAACGTTACAAGGAACATGGATGGAGATAGAGAGAGGGTGGTTCCCTTTCTGGAGTGCCACCAGCACTCGAAGATGATGTTGTTCGCGAGGAGGTTTCGGGAGGAGGAGGAGGAGGAGGAGGTTATTTGGGACCGACTAACAGGCGGCGTTTTAATTAATGAGGATGGCATTGCCCTTTAACAGTCTTCAGGGAATGACATACGGTTCCTTTCTTCTGAGACCCAATCTTCTTTAGTGTTGTTGTTGTTTCGTCCTCCTCCTCCTACAATTCTTTTTTTTAGTCATCTTTTGTATGTATTTGTTTCTTTTTAGCCGCAGTCAACTAGTAAAAGCGAAGAGGAAACAAGACCATTTCTTCTACCTTCAAGTAAATAGAATTTTTCCTTGGTTTTTATTTTTTGCTCATTGGTTTTCGGTCTTATTTGTCGGTATGTCACCATGTCAGTGAAATATAATTAATTTATAAAAGCTGATACGTGCCTTCGAGGCGCGGGTATAACGCTTATTATGACGGTGGAAAAAGAAAATCCAATTATTTTTTCATTTTGTCCGAAGATGTTGCGTTGGGAATGTATTGATGGAGAAAACAAGCTCCGGTGTATTGGTTTGTATGTGTAAAATTATGTTAATTAGGCTTATGTTATATTGACATTTTTGTTGTGTATCTTGGAATAAATCAAGTGTATTATATACGCGTACAGGTCGTACTTTTAGCTCTTCTCCTTATACGGAACTCTCGCAATAACGTTTCAATAGAATAACTTTGCCCGAGATTGAAAACAGAGTCAAAAATTAATATATATAACTCATTTCTACTCTTTGAATTTTCTTTTTCTTTGATCTTTGCAATAATATCCATATTGTAGGAAATCCCATGAATTAACATTTACGGTAGGGTAATATCAGCGTTCTTTGAGGAAACTCCTTATTTTCCCCCATGCTCTATGAAACCTCTGAATCCCATTCTAGGAAATCCCTTTAGTAATATTCATTCTCTAGAAATACCCTGAGGATAAAGAAACAAAAAAACAGGCATAAGGCTTCTTTTATGAAAAGTAACATGAGTGTTACTTTTCTTATATTGAATTTCTTGAAGTCTTGAATATCCAGGTTCTTGAAACTAATGAAGTGTTCACGTTCTAAAAAACCTATGAAGTAAAATCCGTGTTCTTGGAAACTCTTAAAGTAATATTTACGTTCTAGAAAACCTCTATAAAATAATATTCAAGTTCTAGGGAACTGCAGAAAGGATATTCACATTCTAGAAAACTCCCGACGTTATATTCCCGTTCTAGGAACCCCTAAATTTGTATTCCCGTTCTAGATACATCCTGAAGTTATTATCCACGTTCTAGATACCCCCCCCCCCCGAAGTGGTATTCACGTTCCAGATACCCCAAAGTGTTATCTACTGTCTAGGAAACCCCTGAAATGATATCCACGTTCTGGGGGACACTTGGGTGGAGTAATATCCTCGTTCTAGAAAAAACACCTCTGCAGTAAAATTTATATTCTAGGTACCCCCGCCCCCACCTCTCGGAGCAATCCTTCTCCTGGTAGAAAACCCCTGAAGCAATATCCTTCATCTAGGGAACTCCTTGAAGTAATATTCGTATTCTAAGAAACCCTTTGAGTAATGTTAACGTTCTAGGAAAAAGCCTGCAGTAGTTTGCACGTTCTAGGACAGTGGGGGCGCGTAAAGTTTTCAGTACGCGGGCCAGATATGCGGTATTTCTGTAGCTCGAGCGCCAGAAACTTGTATGTCTAGTGTGGCCATATGTGGTCTGTATTTTGCTGGAACATAACTCCAATCTTCGAATTCCAATATCTTGGGAAATATTGCATTTAGAAGCATGGGATTTTTTTTATGATAGCCTCGGGTGATACAGAGCAACAACTTTCTTATTCGAAGTTAGAGGACGGGAGGGAACCATATGAAAATTTTGATTTTTTTTTTTATTGTTACCCACACTGCATTCTCACTCTAAAAACTGGTACAGGGTAATTTTTTGAACGCTTTTTGAGAATTTAAGAAATTGAAACTACGACGGACGGTTTATGAAATAACGGCCGCATTGGCAATTACAGGACACCCTATACTGTATATAGCTCTAGATTGTGAGCCAATACTCTAGCGAGCTCTTGGAGTAATTTGCATGCTCTGTAGAGAACCATTGAAGATAAAGAAAATAATAGAGCACAGGGACTCCAGCAATGTTGTAGTGAAATTGTTAAGTTTGTGCTTAAATCTTGAAAATTGAGAAATAAAATACTGGAAAATAACAGAAATGAAAGCTAGTTTCGAGGCATTGCTTTTGTCGGGAAAGATGGCCAATCAATGGGGCACTTGATATTCATTTCTTAGTTTAGGTGATGCTCTATTTTGATTCTTTATATCAACCATCCATCATTTACTACTCAATTCGGTTTTAGTTAGAGCAGCGGTTCTCAACCTTTTTTGACTCGCGGAGCCCTTTTCAAGTAAAAAAATTCTATGGTGGAGCCCCGTAGGCCAATTTTTTAATTATTCTTCAAAGATTTATTTTTACTATTTAAAAATAATCATAATTTTTTTTTTCAATTTTACTGTTTTTTTTTATTTTCCTCGAGTGGCCGTGGATCCCCTGGAGAGTGCACAAGGAGCTTCAAGGGCTCCGCGGAGCACCGGTTGAGAACCACTGGGTTAGAGAGATTATTTGTTACTAAGGCCGGGATTATATATATACTATATACACTATAAAAAATTTGATAAACGTCCTTTTATAAAACTTAAAAAAACGCTACAAATAAGATCATCGGTTGCATTTTCTAGAATGTAACCAATAATCTTATTGGTAGCATTTTTCAAGTTTTATAAAAGTACTTTTATTCAACTTTTACAGTGTAATCCCGGCCTAAGAATTTAATTTCATTGCATTTATTACGTAATTAATGTATGGTAAGTATTAGTGTAGTATGCACCTCCCCAGGCACAGATTTTATATGTTACTATTGATGAGAAACGTAGAGAACCGTATCATCGGCAAAACATACTAATTTTCCATTTAGTTCAAGTTTACAAAAGTCGTTTATGTTAATAAGAAAATGCATTGGCCCTAGAATTGATCCCTGCGGTAAACAACTTGTTTAGTTCTAAAAACGTACAATTTTTTCAAAATTTATTTCAGTTTTAAGGCATTGTTTTTGTAAGAAAAGATGACCAATCAATGGACTTGAATCATTTACGATTACTGTTTTTTGTTTCGTTTTCTTTTCAACCACCATATTTCAATGGCTCACATCATTGCAGCTGTCACTTTGCCGTGTACGCATATATATATACATAATAAAGTCTTTGTATTCCATCATCCATCTCGTTTATGACTTATTCCAGATCGTGGGAAACAAACAAAACCAAGTATAAGGAAGACAAGAAATAAGTCTTAGAAGAATTCATTTCATCTGTAACTCAAACATTCGTACGTCGGGAAGAATTGTGCTGTGCCAGGACGTGGAAGAAGAAGAAGATGTAATTGCTTTTCCTGACGACCTCAGGAAGAAATCATTCGTGATTCCTGACTCCTGAATCCAGTAAACACACACGCGCATCACCCACCAACGTCTCGAACACATACACATATAAAACTCCCCCCCCCCACCCGCTAAGACCTAGGAGCAATGTGCATAATACTCCCACAGACTTCAGGGGGGAAGAGTCAGTCACCCTCAGAGATTATTGACCTACTCCCAGTATTCCTAGTGAAAAAGGATATATCTATATATAAACATATCACACACGCAGACATTCCGATTGCTGCCTTTGGATGTTTATAGGAGATAGTTTTCGTTTCTCCTTGGATTCTGAAAAGAAAGGATCGGTTATTTTGCAGAGAAAAAACTCGGATTTGTGTTCCTTGGAATGGAGTTTGCTCATAAATAAATGCTTCCGAGTCTTCGCCGGGAATAAAGTAAATATTTTGGCAACGTGGAATATCTGATGCCCTCGGTTCTGGGAACGATTGTCCGAATAACATCGCCTATACTTAGGAATAAGACTTTGAATTCAGGGTCATTAAATTTGATTTTCAGGCTCGGGAAGGTTAGGTTTTCAGATCTGAAGTCAAATCACAGGAAAATTTCAGTTTCAAAATTTGTTTCTGTTCTCATTTTCAACCGGTATGTGCATTATCACTAATCCGCGTAAAAAAAAAAAAATCACAATTTTTTTTAACCCTCTCGCTGGCATTGACGAGATATCTCGTCTTCTTAAAACTTTGTTTATTTCAGCAAGGGGTTGTTCAAGTATTACGTAAGAAAATTTTTAGCCATTTTTGACCCCCCCCCCCCCCTTCCCTTGTCAGCAAAATTTCGTCATCAGCTCTGCCCCTATGAAACCTAACGCATATTGGTGGGATCAGAGACGTACACGGGGGGGGGGCATAGGGGGGGGGCTCTCTTGTGCCCCCTTCCCAAGATCAAAAATGTATTTTTTTAATGCATAAAAAATAATTTTTTTAAATTGAAATTTTGGAAGAAAATACCTTTATATGTTATTATAATCAATTTCTGTTAATTTCAATGTTATTTGAAGGCTGTGAACTCAAAATTTATCTTTAATAACTTCATTGCGGCCCACCCTCTTACCCATATAATGATAAATCACATAAAGTTCCTTGGCCCGCGGAGCAAATATGGCCCTGGGGGTTACTTGATGCGGCCTGCCCTCTTCAAACGTAATTTTGTAAAAATGAACTAAGCGGCACATTTACAGATCGCTTAAGTGTCGAGTGGTACAATTCCAAAATATTTAAGCGGCCCGTGGCATATTTTCAGATCACTTAAATGACCCGAGACAGAGTTCCAGAACACTTAAGCGATCCGTGACACATTTAGAGATCCCTTGAGTGACTTGTGACGTAGTTTTAGATCACTTAACTGGCCCCCAGTGCGGTTGTACATCACTCACATTACCCGCGGCACATTCGCGGATTATTTAAGTGATCAGTGGCACATTTCCAGAGCACGGACATTTTTTTCCACATTTCCCCCCCCCCATCGATGATGACGTAATACTTGAACGGCCCCCAATGGAAATCCCAAGCATCTTGTAAAAATTGATTTCTCTACGGAACATGTTCTTTAACCACCCTTTACTTTTGCAGCTGGTGAAAATTAGAAGAAAGGACAATTCACAAGGGGGTTCGATGATTTCTGATGTATCTGGTCAATGATTAAGAAGAGATTTTTGTGTGAGTCTCGCACGTGCGAGGAGAAATAATTTGCGGACCTGCGTTAATTATACATAAATACAGTCGAATCCCGTTTTAACGAATACCGTTATAGCGAAAATCTCGCTTTAACGAACACTTTTCTAATACATCGGATAAGTTTACATAGGAACAATGGAACACCTTGGAATTCCTTTATAACGAAATTTCGTTGTAACGAAGTGATTTTTTTCCCGTCTCTTGGAGTTCGCTATAACGGGATTCGACTGTAGTAGAAATAATTGCAGACTGGCAGAAAATAAATAAATAACTATTTGAGACACCGGCAAAAAATTGCACAAACAGGGGGAAAGTGATCAGCAGAAAAGTACATGAATAGTCGAATAATGTTCAAATTTGATGACGGAGAACGCAGCAGTAGAAACAGATACATATACTACAGTCGAATCCCGTATTAACGAATACCGTTATAGCGAAAATATCATTTCAATGAATACCGTTATAGCGAAAATATCATTTCAACGAATACCGTTATAGCGAAAATATCATTTCAATGAATACCGTTATAGCGAAAATATCATTTCAACGAATACCGTTATAGCGAAAATATCATTTCAACGAATACCGTTATAGCGGAAATATCATTTCAACGAATACCGTTATAGCGGAAATATCATTTCAACGAATACTGTTATAGCGGAAATATCATTTCAACGAATACCGTTATAGCGGAAATATCATTTCAACGAATACCGTTATAGCGAAAATATCATTCCAACGAAAACTTCTCTAATCCCCTCCAGATAAGCTTACACAGGAACAAAGCATAAACCTGGAATTCCTTAAAAAACAAAATTTCGTTATAACGAAGTGATTTATTCCGGTCTCTTGGAGTTCATTATAACGGGATTCGACTGTATATTATATTCATTCTAAAATTATGTAGTGGCTACCCTGAACCGGTCGAAATGCTTCTCGGACCCGGTAGGAAATCCCCATGGACTTTCAGCGGTCCTCGGACCTACTGATGAAGAACGGTGCTTTACGGTGAATGGACAATTTGTAAATTAAAAAAAAAATCACTTTCATCAGTAGGAAAACGTATGTAATGACTATTTTGGCAATGTATAGCCGTCAAATCAATGTAACGCTTTTAACATCTAAAATCTCTTTAGAAATTTAAAAACACAATAACATCGCATCTAAATTTCCCTACAAACTCCCAAACATCGTAAAAAATTTAATCTTAATTTTGACTTTATCCGAAAATTTGGTAAAAGGTCTTTTTCCCCCCATTCTTTTCCGGATATTTGATTAGATTTCCTTGCTTTTCTTCCCCCTCTGAGTACACATGTCGAGATGTACGTATAAACGTTATACTCTCGACACCATAATCACACGTGTAAATTTAATGAAAATCGCTTGAGAGAATTTGACGGAAAATTTCCTGTCTTTCACGGCGGTGATGACGAAATGTGAAAGGCTGATCATCCCACGCTCTGATCTAAAAATAGTGCCAACTACATATTATACATTTATTCATGAAATATAATTCGAGAGATTTCATAAAAATGAGAACAAAAAAACAAAAATCCGATAAAGAGAATTTCATCTCAAAAAAGCGTAGGAGAAAGAGATAAATTGGGAGAAATTTTTCTGGAAAAAGTAAAAAAATTAATAAAAATAATAGCAAAAGGATTTCACAAGTTCTCTTTTCTTGATTGTTTCTAAATGAAAATCGCTAGTTTTCCAAAAAATAAGATAAATAAATCTAAATCGATGTTCAGATTTTTAAGAGCTATTATCGGCGTCAGTGATGGCGTTTTTTTTTTTATGAAAAAACGGGAAAAACTGAAGTTTTTTTTGTTTTTTTTTTTATGAGCGATTTTGTTGGATTATCATCAATCGCCTCTTCCCATTTTATATATAGGTTTTCTTATTTTATTTTGTGTATCAAAAGACTTTCGATAAAAGTTTAGAGAATGTAATTGGCCGTACGAGTTACAGTGGAGAAGCCATCTCCGGTCTCATTCGTCGCTGGGGGGAACGTCCACAAATCACATTACATCGCTATTCAGTGGATAATTAGTCCGAGTTTAAATTTCAGATTTAAATTTCGATTCGAAATCCGAAACATCAGATGAATACATACATACTTATTGTAAGCCAAGGCTTGAGATTAGTTGGACGTGTAATCTCGCATACATGAATGTCGGGACGGCTTTCACATGCTCAGACGAAATCGTGATCTCTTTTTTGTGTTACGGAAGTCGGTTACGATTTCGGGTCGAGTTTCCGTTTAACTCCTGAACTATTGGAAACGGAAACTGCTTGACCCGAGCACAACTCAGGTCTATCGTCATAGGCAATTTACTACCTAGCGAGTTGTGCCGGAATTGTAAGTGTGTGTACCTAACAGTCTGAGTGAGTAGCTAGTGTTGTGTATGATTTTTCAGTGCTGCCATCTATATCTCAGAAGTGAAGTGAGTGATGTGTAGTGACTGCATATTTGTACTGTTTGTAGGCCTGTTGCTCTCTGTGGCGACCTGTAGGGACTGCTTGACCTGTAGGTACCAAGTTTTGTGCATGTATGTACCCAGGGGTATGTACAGCTCACCCGAGCCCAACCAGCCGGCGACGGTGAAGAAATGGCCCAGCACCTGGGCTGGCCGCAGAGATCGACGGGCTCGTCCGAGCTACTCATCCAGAAATGGGACTGTGAGATAGGAAAAGTCATGACCCAGCATCCGGGCTGGCCACAAACAACCAACAGACTCACCAGGGCCATCCAGCCAACAAACATGACTGTGGAGAAGTCCAGCACCTGGGCTGGCCACGAAGAAAGCGACGGACTCACCCGAGCCCAACCAGCCAGCGACTGCGAAGAAGTGGCCCAGCACCTGGGCTGGCCACACAGATCGACGGGCTCGTCCAAGCCACTCAGCCAGAAATGGGACTGTGAGATAGGAAAAGTCGTTGCCCAGCATCCGGGCTGACCACAAAGAACCAACGGGCTCACCAGAGCAACCTAGCCAACACCTGGGCTGCCGCATAGAGACTTCTACTGAGGAAAGACTTTGCAAAAATAACGCAGATAGAAAACATCAACCGCTCCCCGATACGGGATTCTGTCGCGTGGCGGAATACTATGTAAATATGGAAGCCGCGCCCCGTGGAGGCACATGTCGCGTTGGCGGCCACGAAGCAACAAATCATAAGTGACATGTTGTAAATATTCTTAAAAAAAATTATTGGGATCGGGTCTCGGGGGTCTGGGTGGGGCAACCTTCGCCGTCACTCGGGTTTGTGGGCTCGTCCCCGGGGCTGGCTGCCTGGGGTAGGGGGAGCTGCTGCCGCCGCCTTAGAAGAGAGGCAACCCTGAAAACCAGGCTTCGCGCTTGCAGCTAGGACCTTAGATAGGGTCGGGGGTGTCGGGAGGGGTCGCCTTCTGTTGGTTTCCCGGTGGGTGCCCCGGCCCGGCATCCCCGGCACGATCCAGCCCACACGGTTAAAAGGCTTACATCCCGGAAGGGACAGAGCCCGGGTCGTGTTTAGTCTGACAGACAGAGGTATGTACACATCACCAGTGCTCCCAACACACGGGGTCCGGGTACCCAGGGTAGGGTATTGGACAGATACCTTCATGGGGGAAATTGACAGGTTTCATTTCGAGTCGAGGAAGAATCTCATTGTTTACTTGCTTTTCATTGCGCATTATGTTGCATTGCATATTGTAGTGCATCGCGTACTGTATGCAGCTTTCAATACATATTGTGGTGCATTGCGTACTATAGTGCTTTGCTTATTGCGATGCATTGCGTACTATAGTAGCTTTGCTTATTGCGATGTATTGCGTACTATAGTAGCTTTGCTTATTGCGATGCATTGCGTACTATAGTGCTTTGCTTATTGCGATGCATTGCGTACTATAGTGCTTTGCTTATTGCGATGCATCGCATAATGTGCCGTATTACAAATTGTGGTGCATTGGGTGCTGTGCTGCATTGCTTGTTGTGGTGTACTATATTACTGATTACACACATTACTGATTGTGATGCTTTACGTGCTGTATTGCTTATTGTAATGCAGTGCTTATGGCTTATTACTTATTGTAATGCAGTGCTTATGGCTTATTGCTTATTGTAATGCAGTGCTTAAAGCTTATTGCTTATTGTAATGCAGTGCTTATGGCTTATTGTTTATTGTAATGCATTGCTTATGGCTTATTGCTTATTGTAATGCAGTGCTTATGGCTTATTGCGTATTATGGTCCTTTGTTTATTGCAATGTATCACGTATTGTGCTGTATTGTCGTGAGTAGTATCGGGCCCACTATAGAACCGGAAGTGACGTCACACTTCCGGTGTTGAGATATAGTACGAGGTGTCTTATCTCTTTTCCGGTGTTAAGTGGCAGCTGTTGTTAATTAAATGACTTCCGGTGTTGAGATATAGTACGAGGTGTCTTATCTCTTTTCCGGTGTTAAGTGGCAGCTGTTGTTAATTAAATGACTTCCGGTGTTGAGATATAGTACGAGGTGTCTTATCTCTTTTCCGGTCATTAAGTGACATCTGCTGTTAATTAAGCGACTTCCGGTGTTTATCAAGTGACCTCTGTTGTCTATTAGGTGACCTACGCTGTTTATCGCTACAGAATGCCGACATCCGGTGTTTATTGACATCTGTTGTTCATTAAGCGACTTCCGGTGTTTATCAAGCGACCTCTGTTGTGTATTAGGTGACTTCCGTTGCTTATCTCTACAGAATGCCGACATCCGGTCATTAAGTGACATCTGCTTTCGATTAAGAGACTTCCGGTGTCTTATCGCTATTGGCTGTTGCTGCCTTATCGCTATTGGCTACTGGTACCTTGTCACTATAAACTTCCGGGGGGGATCGGTCGTCATTTTTCTTTTCATTCTCAGTACAGAGTGTTCCATTATGCAACAGGAGACGGATATCGCTGTGACGGCCCAGAGAAAATTTTTTAGCCGTGAAGAAACCGGAAAAGCCTTAATCGGGATCATCGTTGTGTCCGTGATTATAAT
Organism: Pholcus phalangioides; assembly: GCF_987345545.1. NCBI lineage: Eukaryota > Metazoa > Arthropoda > Arachnida > Araneae > Pholcidae > Pholcus > Pholcus phalangioides. Next base: position 2,308,020 of record NW_028301611.1, read on the forward strand.
TATCACTTTATCTAGCCTTGCATTGACTGCGTACGACGACCCAAGCTTTAAATTTAGAGGAAACTGTTCCCGTTCCGAATCTCTTGGTGATGGTGTTTTTTTCACGAGATGTAATACAATTTATGATATTCGTGTTTTTGTCAATTACACACCGACGATAAAAGGAATAAATTTAAATTCCAGACAGATGTATAAACTTATCGAGCATGCAATCGATATCTTGATATGAATAAATATTTGTACCGAATGAACTAGTTGTGTTTCATTTTACTACGCGTGAAGATTATTCACATAACATTTTAATAAAAAAAACTTCAAACGACAGAAATAAAAGACAACAAAATGTATCGGCAAAATCTCTTTATTACTTTTTGAAAAACATTCGTACAGCAAAATGTTTTTTCACATACTGATAAACAGCAAAATCATTTCCTTTTCTGTTTAGTTTCTTAACAATACTTTCTAAACTTACATTTCTACTTCTCTGTATCACGAAGAACACAGCATACTGTCCACATACATTGGAGGTATGTGATTGTAGAGGAGTCCAGTTCCATAAAATGTTTTTATATCTTCTTGTAAATGATGCAATTTCTTTTCCGTAAGTCTCTGATTTCTGTCCGTAAGAATCGAAAAATTCCAAGGTGTTCTTATCCGGAATGTTGATTGCCATCCAGTGAGAACCAGGTTCTGTATGCTTATCTGCGTTCACAACTAAAGACGCCGGATAAGTTTGAATATGCACAGGTAACATGTCACATGGAAACACGCCGATGAAATATGGTGTTTCCCGCTCTAAAATTGTTTTTATTTGAGACGAATACATATTTTAACTGCTGAAATCATGGAGGATGTTTCGTGCCTGATTTATTTCTACGACGTTGTCGAACTCCAGGTAGACAATGACAGAGACTGGTTGGACAAGCGGGGCTTTAAACTTTGTTCCCAGTCGTAGGTTGCCGTGCCTGATCAGATTGAAATGATCACCTTGGCAGAGATCGGCGCTGAGATCAAAGGCGTAGATAGCGTACCCCAATGGGAACTCACTTCGAGAGATGTCTATACCCCTGTCTTGACAGGCTTTTTCAGTCCCTAAAAACAAACTATGATACGCTCTGACATATAATCCTTGATCATATTGGGGCTCTAGAGGCTTGAAAGGTACTGGCTGTCCGTCAGTATACGCGGCTATGAAGTTAAGATCGTAATGTTTAAACTCGAACGGCGATTTGCTATACGATCCCGAAAAAGCGTCGTTGTCTACTAAAGCGACTACCACTCTCTTGGGTAATTGTCCAACGACGACACTGTCTTGAACCCACGACATGCTACCCTGATGTAGCGAGTAAACTTTACATATTACTCTGTCTATCGGATACTTGGCTGGAGTATGGCTCAGAGCTTTCGCATGTCCCACAAGCACACCAGGAGACACTTTGACATGTCTTATGTATAAACAGGCGTCACGGAGAATGACTTTGAAGTTTGCATCTTTGTCTGGTGAAAGGAGACAGAATTCCGGCTTGCTACTTATTATTTTTATTCTTAGAGAGACAAGATTCAGTAGGAGTCGCTGTTGACAAAATATGTCTCCGTGAATAGTACCCATCATGTCGACGGTCTTACTTTCTTCGATGAACGCTGCTCGTTGTATTAGACCTTCGTTGGGATCCTCTGACTTCGGGTCCACATCACTCATTTTTCCGGCAGTGTCTTTGTAAAAGAGTTCTGTAGTCAGTTGGCTGGTTTTGCTTTCGTTTCCGTGATTCAGGAGTTTTTCTATCATAGCTCGGTAGGGGTACGTGTTACTGGAAGATGATATCAGACGGTCATTCAGGGAAACATCAACTTGGGAAAACATGGATTGCAAGAATAGGTTCACAGGGGCGACTTTACTCTATTTATCCAGAAAAGTTCCATCGCCTTTCACGACCTTAGCTCTCACATGAATTAACGTTTGAGAGAGATCCAGATACTCGTCACCACTTCCGCCAATGTTAAATTCCAGTGGGCCACCATCGGAGACGTTTGAAATTGGGTAATAGGTAACCCATTTTCCACTTTCTATGGTAGTCTGCGTTCCAGGTAGAGTGAAAAGGTTGAGTTCAGATTTTGCCAGTTGAGGAGAATCCTTCAAGAGAAAAGCCATCACGGATCGAAAATATCGTGTGTGTTCACGCTGGGTCGTTTGGCTAAAATGATGCGTTTCACCTTCTTGCGTTTCCTTTTATGTCCCGCTCCAAACATGGACCGAGTCTTGGCCACTGCTTTCTCCGTCAGTATCTTTCCAGCTTCACCCATTCTTCTTTTCGCTGCTTTTTTGACGTTTTCCCCTTTCATTACGTCATCAACAATATCAGCGCCGGAGCGTAAAATCTGTTTGCCAACAGTTTTAGCTCCTTTTTTTAGAAAAGGTAAGGCTACTCTAAAAAGACTGCCGAATATGTTTCCTAGTCCATATCCTCTCTGCATTACAACGCCCGAATAATACGGCAGACCTTGGCCGGCTTGTTGGACATAATAGTCTTCAAACTGTTCAGTGCAACAATGGTATGGAACCTTCATCTTTCGTATCTAGTTCGTAAATGATAATAGGTCGATAAGACCGGTGTTTTTATAAGAGTTGTCTCATGCGGAAGTGAAGAATCAGAATCGATTTTCCTCTACTGAAAGGTATGTGATTTCCCGAACTGTCTCGAATTTCTATCTCTATAGTCTGGAATTCTTTTCGAGCAATAGGGAGATAGTGAGGTCTATCATAATGAGAGCTTATAACCTCGTTATCTTTTCCTTTCACGCGAACGACTCTCAGTAGTGGAGCTTGCACATCTCCCACAACCTGAGGCTGCACGATATCTGAATAGACGTACAAAACTGGAAAAAACACGTTTGTGTCAGCAACGTAAGGACTTTCGGTAGTTTCTTCGATCAGCAATGGTTCAAATCCCAGCAGCTCCGCAATGCCAGTTTTTAACAAAAGTTTTGCACCATCTTTTAGAGTTATTTTCACTTTTCTCGTGTTTTCATTGTAATTAAACACTATTTTGTTTCTTAAAGACGGTATCTTCATACCGTTCAAGAGATCGGGAACTGTCTCGTAATATCCGACTGGAACGTTTCTTCCATGTAGTTTGTCATCACCCAGATCGAATCCGAACAGATTATTTTTTTCGGTTATGTTGTACCACGTGTGAGAATAAACAATCTCCGAAAGTGCACACTCCCATTCACCAGTCAAGCTTATTGGAAATGGCAGTCTTGTGACAAAATGGGATATAGTGTTTTCAGGATAGTATGATCCTGAACTGTCGCTGGGGAGTGTTACATAGAACGACATCTTGTTGAATGACTGATAAATGCGCAAACACTGTCACTTATATACGCTTGAGATGACTCACCCATGCGTTGAACTTGCTGTCGTAACCTTTAAATTTTACGTAATACTCCATTCTACCTCTCAATTTGCGTCTTTTTAGAATTTTTTCTACTTGATAATATTCGCTCGGCTTCACCTTCTGCAATTCAGATTCGTAAAAAGTACCCTGGACAATCTCACCGTCAGAGTCGCTTATCCTGTACACTGGAGGTAAGCGCTCGAGTCTCTCTTTAATAGTGAAAATCTCTCGAGTCCAATTATGTTCATATCCTTTCTCGAAAACCATTTTGACGCGACTTATGCGGACCGTGTCTCCAATGTCAAACTTGAATTTTGTCTTGACGGGTTTCAAGATATCCTTATACAGTTCATTCCAAACGACCGATTGATTCTCTTCGGTAACAAGAACGGGTTTAGTCTTTATACTGCGGTGCCACGTGTTGTTGTAACTATGTAACAGATCGCTTAATACGTCTATGTATTTGTGCGTATTATTATGTGTGAAATATTTAAACATTTTCTGTTTTAGAGTTCTGTTGAATCTCTCGACGACAGAGGCTTTTTTCTCGCTCTCTGTTGAAAAATGTGTGATATTCATCGATTTTAGATAAACTTGCAGAGTTTTATTTTTGAACTCTGTACCTTTATCAGTCTGCAAATACTTGCATACGCGGCCTCTGAAAATTTTTCTGAACGCTTCGGTAACTTCTTTTCCGGTTTTATCTTTCAAGGGTATGGCCCAAGCGAACTTTGATAAAACATCGATACAAGTAAGTAAGTACTTGATGCCTTTGTTTTCCTTCTTCAGAGCCTGCATGTCTACCAAATCGGCTTGAAATTGTTCGTTTATACCTCCCACTATCACTCGATTCCTCTGAAAATTCTTCCTCGATGGCTTGTGCAAAGTATATGCTTCGTTACCCTGCAATATTTCTTTGACATCTTTCAAAGTTACGTTTTTACCGACTTCTCTCTGTCGCCTGTGAAACGCGTTGATTCCGCCAAAACTTGCCGGTTCGAAGGGACTTGTATATTTCTCCATATTTTTTCAAAATCGGATATTCTTTTCCTAAATCTTATCGCATCCTCGAGCCAAAACCCTCTTCTATCCTCGCCTCCAACTACGAATATTGATACGTTATCGCTAAAACACACCCGTTTCTTAGCTCTGTTCATTAGCAAATGAGAGTATAATTATATCGTGTGAGAATATATATACCAGAAAAAAGAAACACAAGTTTTCTAAATTTTCACATTTTTATTGTATTATAGTTACAAGCTTAACCATTGAGAAGACATAATTTGTTCAACAGAATTTTTAAATGCTTCGTTTCCTCTAGGTACTTTTCCAAATTTCTTCTTTCGCAGATTATGTCGTGTTAGTTCCACGATATTTGTTCCCGGGACAACAACGCCATCTTGAACAAGTTCGCCATCCTCATTCCAAAACAGCTGTCTATTGTTCATTTTCATGGTGTCAACCAGTTCTCTAGCTCTTTTCTTCTGACTCGGAGCGACTTTTCGTATGATCATGTTCTCAAAATCGGGTCTTATATCTTCTTTCTTTTCCCCTAAAATTTTAGTATCCACATTTTCGGCGAGTGCTAGGTACCTTTGCAATACCTGCAAATACTGTTTCGCTTTTTCATCATCTCTCAGACCTTTCTTCTTGAGAACAGTGCTGATATCACCATCTAACTTGCTTAGCTGTTGTTCTACAGCGTTCAAATGTCTATCTGCCGGCACGATGACGTATTTTTTAGCGTGCTCCATTTATGAGGGAAGAGATAACGGATATAGCTGCTGGTAAAAGTAGACTGAAAAAACCGTTACCTCTCTGGACTAAAATACGCCGTTTTTTATATAGTGGGAGATTCTTCTTAGACAGATTTCTCAGACTCCTCTTGTGACGACTGAGCTTAGCTTTCTGAGTTTTCGTGACAGGAACGTTACCTTTTAACACGTTAAGACACACTTCGCAGAGGGCCCGTATGACACTGTTGCTACTTTTCTTTATCAATTCAGTGCGCTTTCTGCCTCTACAGCAGGTTAGCTCTTTAAGAGTTTCTAAATTTTGTTGTGCATACCTCGACATCTTGATCCTCACTGACAGTCGAAACCTCTTTCTCGTATATACATAGCGTATTTGACGGCCTTGATCAGTGCGCAATGGGGATGATTAAAGCCGTGTTTGAAACAGCGGACTTTAGGATTCGGTAAAGAGGGGGATTGAGGATAACCGATGAGATCGTAACAAGGCTTCCCCATCATCCGCTGTATGAACTTGCACTTATCTTGACCTTTGCAGTAAATAACAGAATACGAATCCGATAACAATGAAAGAATACCGGAAAGTTTGTCATAAGGTATGTCGCCGTCTCTCCAAGAAATATGATGTAGCTTAGACATTACCCATGTAGCAGACGCTCTTTCTTTACTGCTCAGTTCGGACCATTCATAAGGTGGCTGGAAAGTATAGGCCCCGTAACTACTACCAACTAACGAAAAGTAAGCCAGTTCCTTAACTATAAATCCTCTCGAACCACATTGGAAACCTTCAAAGTCTATGACAAGACCCCCTTCCATGATGTGACCACTTTGGCTGCTCGACACGAAATGAATTTATCTGGGTTGGTAAGCGTAATATGTATCATCCTGGAAAAAACCGGTTCTCAGTCTTAATTGTTCTTCCGTATTCGGTTTCAAGTCTATCAACAGGTAGCCGTAAGCGGGTTTGCAGGCATCATTAAAAACCTCTTGAAAAAATGCTTGTCTACCCGGATACATCTGCCTAGCTAAATGTTGAACTTGGCTTCTATCTCTCGGATTTTTGAACAAGACCAGATAATGTGCATTCAAAGATATTTCTCGCATCTGACTACCTTTATGAAAGAAATTTTGAACGATGAATATCACAGAAAGGTTTCTGTGGTGGCTTCCGCGAATAAACAAATTAGTTAATCGCCTGTCATTGCCTAGCTCTGACATCAGATCATCGATAACGAATAGCGTTCGTGAACCGATGTAAGACTCGTAATCTGTAGGTAAACCTTCTACGAATTTGACACCTGAAATCTGTTCATAAAACGATTGATAAATACCATAGAACCAGACAATTTCCGTAGGAAATGGATCAATCATTTTTTCGGCTATGAGTCTCGAAACAAAACGGGTTTTTCCCGAAGAAGTTGGTCCAGACACTATACATCCAAAAGGATGTTTAAGCTTCAACTCCTCCATCGTAAATGACAGATATTTCTGTTTGCATAACATTAAATACCAAAATAACACAAGAACGAGAGAAACAAATCTATAACAAACAATAAAAAATTTATTCATTAGAGTAGAGGTCTTCGCCGTTATTGCGATAATCAGAAAAAACATTAGTACCCATAAGGTAATGTTGTAAAATCAGGCAGAAGAACCCTCTTGTCATATACGATGCCGTATTTCTTCTCTTCTACTCGGGTTGTGACACGCCTCCTTTTCACCTCTCTTGTAATTTTGTATTTGTCTTGAATGACGACCTTCGTGGAGAAATCCATTGACTGTACTAGAGCCTTCATAGTGTCGAAGTTGAGAACTTCCGAATTCTTGAAGTTTAGGGTGAAGCCGCGAATCTTGCAGTACGTTTTACCGTCAGATCTCCTGTAGGCATAGTTTTTGGCTCCACCTGTTGTTATAAAAGTAATAAGAATAAATTTTCGTTGATGAAATAATGAGAATTTTCGTTGAAAAATAATAAATTGAAAAAGGTACCTGACACAAATTCGGTAATCACATGACCATCGAGCTCATCTGTAAACTGTCCCAGGAAATCTCCCAATGGCGGGTCATTGTCACCATCGCTAGCATAGATGATTCTGAAATAATAGAAAAATCAAATAAATAAAAGAAAATTCAAATATAAAAGAAAATTCAAATATAAAAGAAAATTCAAATATAAAAGAAAATTCAAATATAAAAGAAAAATCAAATGCAAGAAAAATCAAATGCAAGAAAAATCAAATGCAAGAAAAATCAAATGCAAGAAAAATCAAATATAAAAGAAAAATCAAATGCAAGAAATGCTCACATAAAATTAGTTTCATAAAAATTTATAGATACTTACGAGTCCGTGTCAAAATACAACAAGGCATCGCCTAGTTTCTCCATCTCCGAGTATAGCTTCAAGCGAGCCCACGCTGTTGTAAAGGCAGCCAGGAAAACATTGGTCCTGTCGGTCTGGGGTATGAAATCCGACTTGTACTGCCATTCAACTGCAGCAACGTTCTCAGTTGGCAGATACAAGTCCTTGACCTGCAAAAACAAAAATATTTTTTAGTTTGATGAAATCAAATGTGAATATGTTAAATATTTTATGAAGAATCATAGCATATAATAATTATTAAAAAAGTACCTCTATCGCAGGATCATTCATCATCTTATAAAAATCGGAGGCTTTAGTCAAGTACGACAACTGCGACTTATTCTCCTGCATACCCCAGCGACCCCAGAAGCTGAAAAAAAGAATAGTTTGTTTTACTCTATCTTAAAAAAACAGAATATTTAAAAAATACATAAAGATGTTGAAAAATTGATAGCTACCTATTCAGACATAGCTTCGCCACCTGTCGACGTCCGGGGTTAATATTAATGTTTCCTGGCTCCAACTGGATTCCTTCAACCTGGTCATATTGCTTCACGTATGAGTTTTTCTCCTCATTCGTGACGCAGTTAGACGGCCAACCCGAGGACTCCTGCTTGATTTTCAGGAAGGCGTTTATGTAGGGGGCAAAAAGACCTTCCCGAGATTCTTCGAAATGATAAACCTAGAAAAGAAGTTAAAACATATGACTACACAATATATTGCTAGAGTAATAAAGTGATGAGATTAAAGTGATGAGATTAAAAAAATACCTCGTAAATTTTCATCACGACGTAACCTTTTTCAACTGCCTTCTTGAGCTCTTCTGTAACCCATGTTCCCGTAATACACCTTTCCTCGTCGTTGTGGTGGCATTCGTTAGACAGTGTTTCCACACACGAACGGCATAGGGGAAAAGTCAGCTTTCCGCAGGATCTAGAAAAAATTAAACTCATTAGTACCTGTTATAATGATATGTGAAAACAAATAATAAGAAAAAAAATCATTCCATTTACCTGTATGGGAGTACGGGCAGATATAGTCCTCTTGGTGGCTGTACTTTGCACTTTATGATACCAAAATACGACCCCAGCTCCCCAAAGTTCTCCGTAATTATCCGGGGGTGGCCAACCGGATATCTGCAAATGAAAGGAAAATTCATTTAAAAACATTTCATTCATGTGATGGTCATAATAACTTATAAATAATATTTAAAGTACTTACCTGCAGTATTTATTGACCCACGGGTATAATGACGTGAAGTCAATGTATTTTGCTGTTCCTTGGTAGAACAGCTTGGTGGCATTGGTTCTACCACCATAAAATGCATCTCTGGGTGCCAACCTGTCGACATAGTGGAAATCCATCAAGAAACTTTTCAGACCCCCGTCCGTTTTCTTCATGGCATTGAAGTCATGCTCCCACATGACTTCAAGCCTGTATCCGCCTTGACGGATTTTCTGCTCTTGTTCTGATGTTTTCTTGTGGAGTTCCCACATGTATGTCTGCGTGCTGGGATTCACCAGGTCCCTATCGAAGCACTGCGGGCAGCCGTGCCAATAGCATCCTGAAAAGAAAAAAAAAGAAACATGAAACATGAAAAAAATAATAATAATTAGAGAAAAAAGATTTGAAAATAAAATCTGCAACGTAATTACCGTGAAACAGATACACCGTGTTTGTTTCGGTACAGAAACCGTCCACGCTGAGACCAAGCACTCTTTTTTCTCCAGTCCCGTTTCTGGAATGGTGAATTTTTAGGTTGTTCTTCTCACCCAGGTATGACAACCATTCGATACTAAGGCGGCTGCTGTTGGTTTGATTCACGTAACCGTTGACGGGCACCATCCCAATTGACCCCACCTCAATGTACTTCGACCTGTACGTTGCCATACAGGCCGAGGCTATGGTGAGGTATTGGAATGGGTCGACACCGGTTAGCTCCAGGAATTCCTCACGAAACTGCAAGCAGCACCGTCGAAGAATATCGACGTCTGACCTAAAAAAATAAAAAAATTTAAGTACAGTGAAGAAATAATAGAACAATAAATAAAACATATTATAATATAGAAAAGGACTTACTTGCAGTATTCGTACATTTCGTGTTTGAACACGAATTTCCCGTTTTTTCTCTGCTCATACCAGCCATCGAATTTCGCCTTCATATCGGCGTTGAATGTTTCCGGGTTATAGAACGCTTTCTCCGGAAGGGCTCCATCGTAATCCTGATTTTCTGGTCTGTTGAAGAGATGAGGAAAGAAACCTTTCTTCAACTCTTCTAGACCGAAAGTCTTTGGTAGTTTGGCCAAAGCCATCGGGAGAAAGTTGAGGCTGTCTATAACCCGGATTTTGAGGGTGTCCAGCCGCAAAGCCATAATCTTTGATCCGCACGGCACAACTGAAGGTTTTACTCCTTGCTCTAGGAGATATCTACAAAGATAAAAACAACACATAAAAAACAGTAACATTATATTTATGTAAACATTTTCGAATAGTGAAAAAAAAAACTTACTTGAGCAGGAACTGGCCATCGAATCCCTTCATGTTGTGGGCGATTGCGGTGTATCCTCTGTGTTCCTTGCGGAACAGCCATGCACAGAAGTCGTTGATGGTGTTGTAGCCACTGAAGACCGTCTCTTGGCCGTCCGCATATTGAGCAACTGCAAAGTTGACAATATGCTCCCCTGTTGACTGGTCTGTCTCAAAATCGAAGAAGATGAGCTTGTCGGTGGGGGCCTTCACCGTCTTCTTCTTGAGAGAGCATAGGTGCCGTTCGTCATGATGGAAAACTTTGCAGTTGCTGCAATATTTTTCTCCGCAGACGTGCTTGACACGAGGCCGCTCTTTTTCCACGAGAAACCGTTTGCAGGACGGGCACTCATAGAATTGTTGGCAAAAGGTGTTGCTCTTGCCTCCGAGACTCTTGTGCCTTGCATAGCAGTCGGCGGACCTGCAAGTCCTGTGGCAATCCCTGCATAATTGTGGGTCGACGGGGATGCATGCATCGCTGAAGCAGGTGTTGCATCTCGTAGCGCATTTGTGTCTCTGGATATTATTGTAGGCTTTGTCACAGTCCGGACAGTAGAATTTCGATGCGTGAAAGCCCTTGGGAGATGTTATCAGGTCGTAGTGACCGCCATGAAGCAACAAAAATATTTTTTTGTCCTTCTTGGCCGTCTTGAACACCACCTACATAAAAAAAGACATAAGTAAGAAATTATATAAGAACATATATTACATTGTATAGTATAATATTAGTATAATTCTCGGTGATGATAAATTACCTGGTAAAATTCTTCGGAGGACTTGACAAATATTTGCACGTCCAGGACCTCGGCAAATTTGGCGATTGCATCAAAACCACAAGGACCTTCGGGTACTCCGGCTTCTCTATACAGATCCAAAGCCATCTCCCTCTGTATATTTTTGCGCCCGTTCCTAATCATTGTAAGCTTCGGATGTTTGTCTAGGACAGCTTTGCCTATAACTATCGCCCTGGCACAACAGAGTCCGTCTTCGGGCGTACGTATGACTGACTTTTTTGTCAACCGGTCAGACGTTATATTGACGATCTTTTGTCGGCCCCCTCCTCGTGGTAATCTGACTGTGATAACGTCAAACCTTAGAGAAGGGTCGTCCAGAGGTATGGAGTTTTTACTCTGCAGCACTTTCATTATTACTGCCAGTAGCGACTCTATCGTGAGCGAAGCCACTGGAACAAGTGATGTAGAGATTGGCCGGTCCAAATTGTCGGATGTCATGACGATTCTGGAAAAAGGAGAAAATAATCAATTATTCCAAATAATTCGTCACTTTGAATATCCAGTCCCTAAATATCCAACAAATACATACCGTATTCGGTCCTCGGGGTGCAACCCGCTAGTTGCCTCGTCTATCAGTTGCCTCAACAACGCTCGCAAAAATGCCACAGCAGCTATTAAACGAGTTGACGGGTCCACCAACGCCTCCGTTCGTATCCTAGCTGTGAAGGTGATCTGTTCCGCATTAAAGCGGACATTTTTCTTGCGGGACTTTTCCTGCAACACGTATGGCTTCGTGTTCTGTAAGAGAAAAAACGAAAATTAGTTTTATGGGGTAACAGGGTCAAATAATCAAAAATAAACATGCTCTATTTCAAGAATACTTACTGCATTTTGTCTCGATGTACCCTCGCCAGGGTCCCTTCCTTGACCTATCTGATCCTCGGGTTCCTGTTAGAGAGAGAATAAATGTTAGAATATGTGAAGAGAGAAAACAAGTGTTTTTTGTATATAACAGTCAAATAATCAGTAATAAACATGTTCTATTTCAAGAAAACTTACAGTATTTTGTCTTGATGTACCCTCGCCAGGATCCCTTCCTTGACCTATCTGATCCACGGGGTCCTGTTAGAGAGAGAATAAATGTTAGAATATATGTATGTACATATATGAGGAACAAACTAATGAAAAAGAAAAAGCCATAAGACAACTGAAACTAACCTTCTCAGCTTGGTTCATATCTATTTCTTCCAAGAACGGGTTTTCGGTGAGTATCAGTTCTGCCTCGTCCATGGTAAAATCCGATCCAAACAGATTAGAATTCTAGAAAAAATACAGCACTGTCATCAGTATAAAAATCATTGTTAAATACTAGGTGAATCTTTTAAATATATGAATTAAATAAATTTACCTCGTCCCAATCGATACCATCAGGCATTGAATTGTTGTCAAAAACAGATTCCACGTCGAAAACATTCTGGAAAAAAAAAAAACATAAATTTAATACGCTACATTAAAACACGATATCTGAGCATTTAGAATTGATGAATATATAGGTACTTACATTACGATTTTCCATCTTGCTCAGAGTCGAAAGAATGATGAAGTCGATGAGAGAAAGCGAACAAGCTAGAACGGTGAAGAAAAAGCTAATGGTATCTGTCTCTCACAGACCACGCTATTTATACGATGGTAGGCTCGGTATATAGGGCTCTGTAGAGATAAGACACCGGAAGTATCTTAATGAACAACAGATGTCACTTAATAAACACCTGAATAGAGATAAGGCACCGGAAATATCTTAATAGAAAACAGATGTCACTTAATAAACACCGGATGTCGGCATTCTGTAGAGATAAACAGCGTAGGTCACCTAATAGACAACAGAGGTCACTTGAAAAACACCGGAAGTCGCTTAATGAACAACAGATGTCACTTAATAAACACCGGATGTCGGCATTCTGTAGCGATAAACAGCGTAGGTCACCTAATAGACAACAGAGGTCACTTGATAAACACCGGAAGTCGCTTAATTAACAGCAGATGTCACTTAATGACCGGAAAAGAGATAAGACACCTCGTACTATATCTCAACACCGGAAGTCATTTAATTAACAACAGCTGCCACTTAACACCGGAAAAGAGATAAGGCACCTCGTACTATATCTCAACACCGGAAGTGTGACGTCACTTCCGGTTCTATAGTGGGCCCGATACTACTGTCGTGAATGGGGCAATGTGCTGTATTGTCATGCATGGGGCATTGTGCTGCATTGCTTATTGCGTTGCTTATTCTAATGCAGTGCTTATGGTGTATTGTGGTTGATTGCGTATTGTGCTGCATTGCCTATGGTGGCAGTGTATTTGTTATTGTGCTCTATTGCCGATGGGGGGTATACATTACCTATTGTGTTGTTTCGCTTATTGTGGTGTACTGCGTATTTTGCTGTATTGCTTAACGTGGTGCACTGAATATAGTGGTGCATCGAGAAACATTGAAAGTTCGAACGTGGCAACCGATTTTATGGAATCGAAATTAGCGTCATTAAACATTACGAGATTCATAATAACGTTTGTTAAATTACTTTCAAATCGAATCGATTCAGCTAAAAAAAAAAAAAAACCAATGCCGCAACGCAATCTTCGAAAATGCAATAGTGTGCATAAAGTATATATCGATCGCCTTATATGCATTTTTTTTTATGTATTTTTTTCCCTTGACTCCAACGCAAGACAACTACAAAAGAAAAATACACAAAAAAATCTCGGGGAAAAAAAATGAAGAAAATAAAGACGAAGGGATAAAAAAAAGGGAAAAACCTCGTAAGCCCGAGCGCATTAAACATGCATGATATTTTGTCGTGAGAGAAAAAAGAGAAACATGTACATACTGTATATATACATAAGAAAAGAAATACGAGCCAAGTTACGGTGGCAAGTTCATCGGAGGAAAGATTGCGTGGATATGACTTCACGGGCATTAAGAATGCATAGATAGTGTGATGGAGGGTTGTTCAACAAGATATTCTCGTAGTCTCCTTTATACGATATTTTATTCTACTTCTTCTCCTCGAAGAATGTGATAAAACCTTAGGAAAGAACCTTCCCTCCTTACTTTTCTTCCAAGACAACGAGAGACCCGTGAACCTCGAAATGTAATATTACACTCTCAAGCAACACACACACCCAAAAAAAAAGTGGGGACATAGACGTTATCGCGCGTGCTATACAGCGCATCACCTGCAGGATGCGATCTTATAGTACGGTATATACGGGATTCTTTTACTTGAATTCTGTATGACCTGGAATGAGGTGAAAGAAGAGAGAGCCACAAACCTCTTCTTTTACATATCTCTTGTTTTCTTCGATCTCTTCCCCTGAACGGGTGGAAAAGGTGGAAAAAAATGCGATTCCATGATCCTCGGACGTGTTTCCTTGGAATGCGTTGATTCTAAAGTGATGTCGGCACGTCCATTACTCATGGGATTTTATTTTTTTTTCTGGTGTCACGGTCTCTGGATGTTGCACCAGAGGGACTTGTATCGAGAGTATTGTTCACATTCAGATAGTTACAAATCTTTCCTCCTACTTAAAATGGAGGTGTCTTCCTAGGAGGCGTGAATCAATGTACCTAATTGCATTCTCGTTTTTGTTTGATGATTTCGGAAACACAGTGGAACTTCGGTTAACGAAACGTGCTCGTTATTGGAATCAAACTCCCCCCCCCCCCCATATGAAATAATGGAAACACAGATAATTCGTTTCACAATTATTCATATATATCTAATAAAATAATATATATAATGTAATAACACCATAAACAAACATGCGATACGATAATGTATACAAATTAACTGACTCTAAACAACGAGAGAGATAATTCGTGTTGGGCGATTTACGGACTCACTGTTGTTTGCATTCTTATTCTTTTTTGTGTGATTTTAGAAACAACGTATCAAATGACACTTGCTTTTTGCCTCCTTTTTTAGGATTTCTCGGAGATAGAGAATCGCATTGCCGTTGGACAGATTTATTGCTTGCTTTACTGTGCTTGTATTTCATTGGTACTTTTATACAGAATTTTGCGCAGATCCCCACGTTTTACACATGTCTCTAATAACATTTGAAAAGTGAGGGACTTCTCACTTCTCTCTTCCTCAGAAAAAGATACTCTCAATATAAGATCTTGCTGTTGCATGCGATGGAAGTCCATCAGTTCGTCTATGTTCAATTCCTGGCTAAGCGTAATTTATATAAAAAACAAGCGCACTCATACGCGCGATTACAATGCGACATCTAGTTTTCGTATCGCAGTCACGCTCAATTTTTGCAGTGAAGCACGCTGACCAGAGACTGTAGGGGAGAATATTACCTACAATTCCACAGTACGTGGGTGCACGAAAGCGAAAAACCATCAGCTTAGTTGTGAAAACGTGACGGTAATAAAGCGCAAAATTTTTTCTTGTAATGCGAATTGCTCGCTAACCGAACCGCTCGCTAACCGAAGTTCCACTGTACAGTCAAACTCGGTTATAACGTTAGTGATTGTCGGTGTTGGTTGATTCCCAAAGAGCAGTGGTTTCTCAAACTTTCTGGAAACAAGAACCAGTAAAACAGCTAAAACAATTTGACTGGCCAATTATGTCCCGTTTTCTCGGGACATATCTGTAATTTTCGTTGTTCAGATTTCTTTTTTGTAAAGTTTGTCCGGTTTTCTCACTGATACGTATTTGAGTTCGTAATTACTACAAAAATTGTCATAATACAAACTATATTATGATGATTATGGTAATATTATAAATATTCATCATATTCCCGCAATTTTTTAACAATTATATTCTCACGAAATTTCAATCTTCAATTGTCGTGAAATAGAACCGATAAAACGTTCCAACCTTTTTTTGTTCCATCGCCTGCGCGTTTTCCAGAAACTCCTTTCTCCCATCGCACCCGGCGCAAGCTAACCCATAGAATCATTATACCCGTAGATCCTACCGACCTCTTCGCACCATTCCATTCCAACCTACCCAGGGGCGTTATTGCTTCCATTGGGGAACACCAGTTTATAAAATCCCTGAAAATTTTAAATACTTCGACCATACCGAGAAAACCGCTTTCTTCCATGAACGCCTTATTTTACATCCCATTGCATTGAAATTCGGACACATTCCTGTAGTGTCCTTCACTAGATTCAGTTACATTCTAATTAGATTTAGAAACTCATTTAATCACGCAGAAAACTTTAAGTGAATTAAAAAAGAATGTGGATCTAAAATCAAAGATTCATCGAAGAAATACATTAACAAAAACACTGAAAAAAGTTTATTTCGAGCGATGATATATCTCCCATCATATTTTTGGTAATATCCCCCTTGCTCTCCAGTATACAGCATTTGGCTGTTGGTTGGCAAACAATGGAATTCTTAAAATTGATGTTGCGGTTTTCTTCTTCCAGAGCTGTTTTTCAAACTTTAAAAGACTTTTTATATTATCCTGGAGCTAGCTGGGCCGTGATTAGAATCGAATCTCCTGCCCCGCTTGCAACTTGGGTTCTTGTATTCTGGGGATTTTGATGGCAATTGGTCAGATTGCGTAAACATGTGTGGAAAAAACCCACACACATGTGTCAATGAAGAGATTTATGTTTCAGAGTGAAATAATTTCGGTAACCTGAAAAGGAGGACAAAAGAGTGAAAGGAGGACGCTTGAAATGACATCAAAACGTAGAACGTCTGGTAACTGTAACTGTAGACGAAGTCCTGAAGATCTCGTACACACTTCAAAATCTAAAAATTCCCTCTAACTTAGTTGCCCCTTTACCAATCAATACTGATGCCCCCTTCCCCCTTTGTCAAAACGCCCTCGATTGACTGTGTGTTAATAACTCACGTTTCATACTACCCATCCCGTTGAAAATTTTAAACCCTAAGATCGCACCGAAAACTACTCTCTTCCAATACAAACATTGTGCGTATCCATTGAAACTCGGACATATTCCTGTATCTTTTTATTGGATTCCGTTACATTCTAATTGGATTTAAAAACTCATTTAATCACTCGGAAGACTTTAAGTGACTTGAAAAAGAATTCGGATCTAAAATCAAAGATTCATCAAAGAAATGCATTAACAAAAACACTGAAAAAAAAGCTTATTTCGAGCGATGTTTAGATACACAGAAAGAGAACAATAATTTCTTTTACGATACGATACCTCGAAAATACATCCAGCAATTTTTATCGATACTCTCTCTTACCCTTTCTTTCTCCCGCTAATGTTCGATATTAAGCAATAAACTCATTCGTTTCTTTGCGAGTCCCAAGCAAGAAAGCAATTAAGATATCGAACGCGCGCAAACAAAGAAAACAACAAATAAATGAATAAAACGAAGCGAAAAAACAACAAAATTATAAATAAAAAAGGAAATAAATATGGGAATAAAAAGACCAAAATTGAATGGAACTGATTGGAAACCTGATGCCGTGGGATTCCATAAAATGGGACATAAAATATATATGAAATGGAAGAAAAACATCAATAAAATACCGAAAAATCTCACTTTCTTATGACGGTATAGATGCGATTTGTTTGTTTCTTATTTCTTCTCTGTCGATTACATCTACGTGTCCGAAATAAACGGCGTTTGGCAAACCGTCGATCGCGATCGACCAGTAAGTAGATCGACACTCCTATATCTGTGGATCATCGTCATCATCAACAACTATTTTCAATCCACCGCTGGATGAAGGTATCCTCTAAATTCTTCCATTTTGCTCTGTCTGGTGCTTTAGCCATCCAGATGACTCCAGCCACTTTCCTGATCTCGTCGATCCATCTTGCGTGGGGACGCCTTCTCGGACGTTTAACACCACGGGGGTGGTACCAATCTAGAATACTTGTGGTCAGTGCCGTCTTAAGGCATGGGCCCGTTGGCCTCAAGAGAAAAGGGGGGGGCCTCCCAAAAATGAGATCTGGTTGAGATTTTCGAGAATTTGCCTGGTAGGGCCACAGAAAAATCATTTGGCCCGGGGGCCCATGATGCTCTTTAGACGGCCCTGCTTGTGGTCCATCTGTTGTCCCGTCTTCCATTTTAGACTGGTTTAATTCTTTCCATGATATCATATACCCTTGTGCGGTTCCTTATCCAAGTGATTCGTTTTCTGTCTCTCCTTGTGATGCCTACCATACATCTTTCCATGCTCCTTTTGAAATGTAGCCTTTGTATCGTCTTGCTTGTGAGTGTCCATGTTTCAGCTCCATAAGTCAGTGCTGGTAGCGCACACTGGTTAAACACTTTCACGCCCTACATATCTGTGGATATGTAGGATATATAAAAGAATCATGCTGATCCCTTGGGAATGCGTAATCACGTTAATAATAAAAAAAAAATGGTGATTGATGACGTAAGCAACCTTCAAACCCCGCCCCTCCCCCTCGTCATCAAAAGTCAGCAAATATGAAACCCCCTCCTCCCCCCTCCTCGATGCTGACGTAATACTTTAATGACCCCCTAAGGACAGGGTTGCTATGGTGTTTTACATATGTTCCACTTGGGTTTGTCTATCGCCCTCTTTTGTTTGGCAGAGAGTACGTCGCGGTACAAATTCGTCGCAGACTCATTTCGTCGCTGTATTGTCAATTCGTCGCGACAAATTTGAATTGCTTTAATATGTTTGTTGTCATCTTTTAAATAGGGTAGTTGCTTTAGGCGTAAAAAATGAATCTAATTTATTTTTTCTCATTTCTTGGAAATGTTCCCCCTTCCCATCTCTGTTTAAATTTTTAACAAATGAAGGAAAGTATTCATTGAAGTCATCGAGGGACATTGAAACGTACACCAAGATAATAAATTGGGATCCAATAAATTTTTAAATTTTAATTTCCACCGTATAAGCCACATTTCCCACTTTTTGTTGGGATTTCCATTTCTCGCAGTGAGGGGCGTTGGGAGCTGACCCAAATAATAAATTGGGATCAAATAAATTTTGAAAATTTAGTTTCCATCGTATAGGCCGCGCTTCCCTCTTTCTGCAGGGATTTCCTTTTCTTTCAGCGAGGAAGTTAGGGAATGCAATTTGCCCCCCCCCCCCCCAGCACGATTTCCGTAATTCACTATTAAATGTATCCATGCAGAGAAGAGAATATATCTTTAAGGAATTTTTTATGACAATGTATTTAAGTTTTATGTGTAACAGCTGCGAAAAGTATTATTTTCAAATTATTTTTTTTGCAATGCAGTGTACATTTCAAATCACTTTGTATTATCACATCGAAATAATATTCAAACACTCCGACCATAGCCACCAGAACTGGGGGCTGATGCCATTTGAAACCCCCCCCCCCCAACTCCAATAACTCATGAATATACAATGCAATGCACCATTTCGCCGCCTGAGTACAGGTTTGAGTCCCTCATAAACGGAATGAATGACGATTTTCACCCCCCCCCCCAAGTACCAAAAGCTTAGACGCTAATGAAAACTATGTGAAAATATTCAAACAAGCCAGCCAAAGATATGCGACTGATTATAAACATAAGATTAACGGTTATATTATATCTATGCGACTGACCCATAGTCATCTTTCTTATTGGTGATTACATTGCCTTTGTCGGTGCTCATCCTGTGGGTATTATGAAAACTTCATCGAATCGTCATTCATAAGCACTGTACATTTCCACCCTTGATCTGCGCCCAACTCCCTTCGCTGTGAGAAATAAAAATCCCAACAAAAGCGGGAAGTGCGGCTTATACGGTGAAAATTAAATATTAATTTAATTGAATTATTAATTAATTAAATATTTCAGGTTCTTATGGAGATACTGTAATGGTAAATGTTGGTGACTCTCGAAGGGGGGTGGGGAGAAACTCTCTAGCCCATGGGGCAGATAGAAATGTACCATTAAAGATAGGCTCACTGTAATTTGGGGAATATCATGCGAACCGAAATTTTTCCACGTGATATTGAAATTTTTTCACAGCAAAAATCAATTATTTAACATTTCAAATTTTTATAACTGAAATTTTCAAATATAGTTAAACTTTTATATGCAGTTAATTTTTAAATGTAATTGATATTGTAATTTTAATTTCGATGACCTTTCTGCATTGACAAAAATTAATTATTTTCAGTTAACTGCGTGTACACTTTTGTTCATGTTTTTATTTCACGTGTCAGACAAGGTCGCGTGGAACATGTACAGTGAAGAATCGGCGGTTCGACGAATTGATTCTGCGCTGTAATATATAAATTGACGTCACGACGAATTGACACGGCGGCAAACTTGTACAGCTACGAAGTGGAGCTGCGATGAATTTGTACCACGACGAATTGACACTGCTACAAATTTGTATTGCGACGAATTGACACTGCAACAAATTTGTTGTGAATTTGTAGAAGTGAGACCTTTCGGTGAATTGTTATCGGTGAACTTTCCGTAAATCATTTACACAAATACAGCTATACAATCTCTCTTAAACACTTCAAAAAACGGAGGAAAATAAAACTTTTTCCTGACATTTTCAAAATGAAAACATGAAGGGGAAAAAAAATCCCACAACGAAGGCTTTAGATTTTGAGACATTTCTGATTGGCATGAGCTGTAAGACCAGGGTTTGGCGTTGACTTCACCAAATAGAATGTGGTTTTTCCTTTCGAAAGGAGATTCAACCTTCCCGGAGAAAAAAATCCCTGTAAACAAAAAAAATACCGCAGAACAGGAAAAAAGAAGGATGAAGAGAATAGGAAAAAAAAACAACAAATACACAGAAGATAGAAGAAATTTAGGAATATAATATAAAGGCACAAAAGCATAAGGACCTACGACTTTGTCTTTTCTTTTCTGTCAAGAACAAAAAAAAATAAGTTCTGTGTCTATTTGTCTTGTTGGATCCCATAAATTTCGTGAAATGAGGAAAAAAAAAAAAAAGGATCCAAAAAAGGAAATGGCTCCGGAGACGGAAAAGAACAGGATGAGAAATAAGGTGCCGCTCGTCTTGAGTTATGACCGTTCATAACAATGAGAAATATATATTCGGGGGTGCCTCTCGTATTATGTTGCCGTGCTTATGACGATGAGAAAGCGTCACCGTATTCCATCACGTTTAGGCAGTCGACATGGTTGTGGAGAAAGAGAGAGAGATGGATATATACACACTTTTGAATTCGATCGATAGATGGCCGAGGCAAAATATATATATATGTGTGTATATATATTAAATGTTTATTCATAGCGTTTTTTTCCCCCCTCGCTGATATCAACTTTCTGAAATTTTGGAATGAATATTTTCCAAGATGAAATATGACCGTCGAAAGTGAATATGATGGAGTTTATTTGAATTTCTGTGGAAATTTTTGAATTTGGGGATGTGTCCCGAGACTGGTCAAATGGGAATACAGTCGGCGTTCGTTATAACGACCCTCTGTAACGGTGCCGTTTCAGTGGGACCATTACGTTTGGGAATATTGAAATTAAATGCTATTGCGAGACGAGAGGCGCCGTGGTAAGATGCTCGTCTTACACTATGAAGGTTACCATCAAGGTCCATGGGTTCGAATCCGGGCGTAGAACGTTAGAAGCGAGTTCTTTACCTACCGAGCCCGGGGCGACCACCGATGGATGGAGCCTTCATTTTCAACTTCTCTGGTTGGAAATTGCTGTATGGCGATATATGACCGGAGTTGGGTGTAGGGTAAAGAGACATGATACGCAGATTCCTTTGCACATTTCGAAGAGTTTATTTGTTATCTAAACAACCATGTGTTACATCGATCATACCAATTCGATTAACGCACCACTAATAACTGAACATCATTTATTATTAATATTTCAAGATACCGGCACTCTCTCAACAAACATAATTTCACATCATCATCAACAAACATAACACTCGCCCATTTTGCTCCGTCGATGCTAGGCCTTTTCCCGTACCGAGAGAGTTAGAAACCGCAACTCCCCTCAACACACTCTCTCTCTGCTGAAAAGCCTCGTGTGTTTTCACACCAAGTCGGTGAAGTAAAGACTCCTGCTATTGGTTGAAAGCAATCGCCTGATATCTAACAAGGTTTTCATTGGATCAGAGGCACGTTGTCTCTGTCTCATTTGACGAGAGAAGATTGTGTTGCGCAACTTGTACATATCTCAGTACACAAGTGCGTCGTAGAATTCCTGGCGAGAGAAAAGAGAACACACGTGTTGTTTCTAATGTTTATTTATGTCTGGTTTGTGCTTTCGGAGGGAGAGAGTAAGCTTTGGGAGCAATCATGACACCTCCTTGTTCTACGGAAAAAGATCGTTATATTGGGAGGTCTTTAGCTTTTAAAGAGAATTCATAATTAACGGAATAAAAATATTATGTCATTTGTATTGTTATAATTTGAGCAGTTGCAGTGAAAATGCTTAAGGTTAGGAAATTGTAATAATTAATCAATAGCACGCATTGTCACTATTGTACCGAATTCTCAATATCGAGGCTCAAGATTACACACAATTTTGACAAGCGAAAAACACGCATTTTATACATTTCTTTGCAAGAAAGAGGCCGGGCAAAGCTGTGTTGGGACGTGTGTATTGGATTGAATGGTTCTTGTGTGGATTCAAGATTACATGGGATGAATGGGAAAAAAGGGAAGCAAAACTGACGAAATTTTGTTAACAAGGGTCAGAGTTTTGCTGACAGGGGGGGGGGGAATCAAAAATCGCTAAAAATCTGCTGACGTAATACTTGAACGGCCCGTGATCAGATGTATAAGAAACTGGGGGCGTACCCAGCGAGGGTCAGAGGGAGCAGCTGCACCCCCCCCCCCCCAGAAGAGGAATTAAAGTGCAGTGATTGACATAGACGCATCAATTTAATACCAGAGAGAAAGAGTGAGAGTGAGTTTCTCCCCACCCCCCTAGTTCAGATCCTGGGTACGCTCTTGCAAGAAACTGCCATTTTATTATGAGAGAGGTAGAGATTTGTCATGAAAGAATTAAAAGGAGCAAAGTTACACGGGATATTTACAGCAGTGACCCGTTTATGGTAACTAGGAGCACGACGAAGTTCCTTTTTTTTCTCATCATTAGGTATCAAAAACCCCATAAAACAACAAAAAAATGTGTCGTTATATCCGAGTTCGTGGCATTTCCATTGTGAGCAAGATTCATGGGAGATCATCAAATACCTCCAATTATTGACATTATAATCGAGATGCCGTTGCAACCGAGATGATTATAACCGAGTTTGAACTGTATATGGAATTTTCTTCTATTTCTGTGAGAGAGAAATGAAGGAATTTTTATTTATTTTTGGCAAAATAGAAGACATGTAATAGAATTTATTGTCTACAGATTTTTTTCTGTGGCAACACTGCTGAAATAAGTTCGAACACACAAGCTGTTCCTTATTAGCAACAGGAGAAATGTAGCATGTAATAACACTATAGAAATGTAACGTGCAATGTAGCTATAGACTACGTTTATATACATTGCATAAGAGTAAACGCACTTTCCGTTCCGAATACATGCGCATGCGTAATGACGAAAAGAACAAAGACTATTGTGAGCGAGCAGCCTTACCATACTACCGTAGTATGGTAACGACGTTTTCAAAGCTAAGTGTCAAATCAGAAGCAACTAAGCTGGATGAGAAGCTAGTGGAATGTGCTATTGGTCATACAGCTGTGCCGTGTCACAAAGGTTGCCAAAAGTCCTTTGTTTAGCGAACATTCCTTCACAAAACAGTAGCTATAGGTAGAGACAAGACACTCACGAATGTTGGAATGCATGCTGTTGCTGATCAGAAGAGCCCGGAAATTCGAGATAAATGCCATAAATATCTACTTGAATTTATTTTAATTAATTTACTTATTTTTCAAGTTTTATAAAAGGACTTTTAAAAAACTTTCATAGTGTAACACCGGCCAAAATTTTGATAAAATGTTTCTTTTATAAAACTGGAAAAATTCAACCAATATGCTCATTAGTTACATTCGAGCAAATTCAACCTGTGATTTTATTGGCTGAATTTTTCGAGTTTTACCAAAGAGCTTTTACAAAACTTTTATAGTATAATCCCGGCTTAAGGCCAGCATTATACTATTAAAGTTTGATGAACGTACCTTTATAAAAGTTGAAAAATGCAACCAATAAGTGCATTGGTAACATTCTAGCAAATGCAATCGATCACCTTATTGGTTGTATTTTTCGAATTTTATAAATGAAATCTTAAGAAACTTTTATAGTGTAATCCCGGCCTAGGAGACACATATCTTAGGCTGGCATTACACTTTTTGATAAAAGTTCTTTTATCAAACTCGAAAAATGCAACCAATAAGCGCATCGGTTACATTCGAGCAAATGCAACCGCGCAAGGAAAAGGATCAATACATTCCAACGCATCAACACATGCCAAGATAAAAGCTCGGCTGACCATATTTCCTTCAAAGAAATACGGAAAATCGAGATCCATACGAACCATTTGCAATAATCTCCAAAAAAAATTGTCAAAGACGAGTAAAGTTGCTAGTTATGGGCAAAAAAAATGTCAAACGCAATTAAAGTTGCCAATTACAGCCGGAAATATTGTCAGATATTTGTAAAGTTGCCAACTATAACCAAATGAATTGTCAAAAGTTTGTGTAAAGTTGCGAAGTATCGCTAGAAATTTCTGAGAAATTGCCAATAATGGGGAAAAATGAGGCTGCCGCAAGTCGCAATGGATTAAAATGTAATTCACACACACACTTGGTCACTCATGCAGTCACTCACTTGATCATTCATATGGTCATTCACTCAACAATGCAGTCACTCGCACTTACTCAAACGATCACCCACTTGGTCACTGATACCGTCACTCACCTACTCAATTGACTACTCATACAGTCATACAGTCATTCACTTGGCCACTCATGTACTCATATGGTCACTCACTTGGTAACTCACCTATTCAGTTGGCTGCTCATATGACCACTTATATGGCCACTCATTCACTCACATAGTAAATCACACACACACACACTTGGCCACTCATGTACTCATATGGTCACTCCCTTGGTAACTCACCTATTCAGTTGGCTGCTCATATGACCACTTATATGGCCACTCATTCACTCACATAGTAAATCACACACACACACTTGGTCACTCATGTACTCATATGGTCACTCACTTGGTAACTCACCTATTCAGTTGGCTGCTCATATGACCACTTATATGGCCACTCATTCACTCACATAGTAAATCACACACACACACTTGGTCACTCATGTACTCATATGGTCACTCACTTGGTAACTCACCTATTCAGTTGGCTGCTCATATGACCACTTATATGGCCACTCATTCACTCACATAGTAAATCACACACACACACTTGGTCACTCATGCAGTCACTCACTCACCCAATTACTTACTTCGTCACTCACTCGGTCACCGATACGGTCAGGACAGGGCAGGGGCGAAATATACCAGGGACAAAACTCACCGGGACGAAATGTCGGATGCGAAATTTCCGAATCCCCGTGTTCCGGGATACGGTGAAAAAAGGGCAATTTTACAAAAAAAAGAAGTTAAGACGGCCAACAAAACGGGATGTTCCGTAAAATTCCCGGGTCATATGGGCACTGAAAAAGCCCGAAGTGCGGCCAATCCGCGAATCGACCAAGAGTTTTGACAAAGGTCCGAATCGCAGAAATGATTCGGTCTTTGATCGGCCATTTCACGAAGTGGCCGGAGATCTATGGCCAAAGCTCGATGTGCCGATGTAAGCCGGTCCGGTTGGAGCCAAATCCACTTTTTTTAATCGCCAACGTGTGATACACGTCTATATATAGCAGTTGTATTGGTTTAACTTCATGTGACGACAGGGAAAAAAATGAAATTTGAGAAAAACACGAAGTTTTCCTGCCAAATTTTGGAGAAACAAAAATGATTACCTCATCGTGACTGCGGTTTGATGGGTTGCCATAACTAACGTGGACATAATCATCACAAAAAGAAAATACTCCAACTTGACGATGGTCCCGGATCACTTCTTTTGTTATCAGACTTTGGCCAGGAGTCACCGGCCCCGTCGCAACTTGGCTGACGGAAAAAGTTGTGGACCCCTGTTATAACCACCCCCCCCCCTTTCCCCCCGAATAAAATAATTTGATTATTTTGGCAGATTTAGAAAAGAGTGATCGTCTTATAAAATCAAAAAAAGAGCAACTCCCTCGATCATCCCATTTCAGTTGTTTTTGTTTAGCATCAACGTAAGTGGCTTTTGAGTTGAAAACATCTTAAGAGCGATTCTCCTTCAAAGAGCTCTTGAGGAAACGCTTCAACAACTAAAGAAAAAAAAATTTCAACTGCCATCTATAGTCAAAAAAATCAACTTACACATTCCGGAAAATTTTTCTTTGGAACACATCGATATCATAAAAACGGCTTTCCACTAAATGTGAGATTTAAAATTTCAAATAAGAAAAAATTAATTTAATAATTTTTGAATTAAACTCAAGTGATCTGTGAATATGTGGCTCCCATAAGTGGCCTGTAAAGGTACCGTGTGGGCCACTTAAGTGATATGAAAATGTAGATCTATATTATGTGCCGCGGGTTACTTAAGTTCTCTGGAACTGAGCCAGGGATCACTGAGTTGATCTGTGAACATGAAGCGGGTAACTGAAATGATCTGTAGATTTCTGTAGATTTTCCCGCGTTTTCAAACCAATGAAGTGGCTCTCATTCTCCTTAAAATTGAGCGCCCCAGGATTAGGAAATGCCTTTCCACACAGCTCCGGAATCCACTTTAAAGAGCTGCATTTTCTTTGTTCCAGGGGCATTTCCTTCCCGGTCGAAAAAGTAAATCCGGAAACCGTTTATTTCACTTGTCAGTATATATTTACGAATCTGTCCCGTTCAAGAGGACGACGAGTGATATAGCACCGAACGCATTTTACGCGACCCAAGGCACCGATTCCGGGTTATTCACGATGCTATTGAGGATATCCGGACGTGACTGGAACAGGGTATCAATAGTCACCTATACACACCCATCTCCTTGAAGTTTCTTGCAGTAGCCCCGCGACTTCGGGATGCGTTTTTAAGAGACACGCTTTTCGCTTGATTTGTTTATATGCGGACATTGAGTAGTAAATTTAGTCATGTGCTGAAAGAGAAATGGGATTTACATCCTTTGTGTCTTTCATATTAAATCGTGTCGTGATGGATGGTCTTCCCCAGTAATAAGGTGACCATACGTCCAGTGTTTCCCGAGACTGTCCCGGTTTTTTCTGTTTTTTTGGCCGTCCCGACTTTTTAGCGGAAGTGTCCCGGTCTTTTCCGTTTTTTACACGAAGCTTACTCATGTGATGATATGTGAATGTACACTGGTGTAAGAAATTAAGAGAATTTGCAGACTTGGTCGATTATCTCTAGAACTACTGTACCGATTTTTAATGAAATTTGATGTGTACATACATTGATACAATACAAAACAAATAACCATTCAATAATTGTAATACACACGCATGATCGTGTGCGTAGCACTCGTTGGAGTCGGAAAGTATGAAACAGCGGTTGCAGAATAAACAAAAAAATGCGTTAATAGGGGGTATGGTCCCCTCTTACAGATATAGGTCTCGCAGCGTGATTTCATACTTGAAATAAGGCAGTTTATCATTTCCTGTGGCAATTGATCCCACTCGTTCAGCAACGCTGTTTTCATTCCCTGGATGATTCCCGGAGGGGGGTTGCGAGTTGCAATTGCCCTCCCCATAGCGTCCCAGACATGCTCTATAGGGGGTTAAGGTCTGGAGATCTGGCTGGCCAATCCATCCGGCAAATATCCTCACTCTCTAGAAAATCGTCGAGCAGAAGAGCTCTATGTGGCCTCGCATTATCGTCCATTAAAATGAACTGCACCCGTGAAAAGGCGAACATAGGGCTCCAAGACCTCATCCCTATACCTCACACCAGTCACAATGCCTCTTTCAAAGACATGGAGATGTGTGCGGCCATCCAACATGATGCCTGCCCAGACCATTAAACCTCCTCCGCCATAATGGTCGATTTCGCGGACATTGGAGGGTAGGTAGCGGGTCCCTGGTACTCTCCATATGAACGTACGGCGAGAATCGGTGCTTAGGCTGAACCGGGACTCATCAGTGAAGAGAACGGTCGCCCATTGATCCATACTCCAATCTCTATGCTCTCTGCACCATGGTAAACGGATTCTCCTGTCCGTAGAAGTGAGCGAGACGCAAACAGCAGGTCTTCTTGCAAACAACCCTCTCTCGTGAAGTCTTTTGGAAACAGTCACCCTTGATACACGGGTTCCTGTGGCTGCATACAAGTCACGAGAGAGCTGAGAAGCTCCTGTTACGCCTCGCTATAATCGACAAATGTCGATCTTCTCTGGCCGTCGTGGCTCTTGGACGACCTTGCCCAGGCTTTCTCTCGATGGATCCTGGAACTGTTTCCATAAGTTACACACGACGCTGGGCGTTAAATTGAACTCTCTACAAATCTGGAATTGAGATTGGCTTGCTTCTAGCCTCCCCACAATTCGCCACCTCATTCCATCATCTAAACGTTGGTGGTTACTCATTTTTACTGTTAGAATTTGAAATTAACCGATAGCTGCAAAATAACACCAAGAAATTCGCCGAGGTATGATAGCGAACGAAACGCGTCTTAACCTACGCGCGCTTATAAAGCCTGTTTCTCTACTGGCTCGGCCTACACACACGTGTACGCTTACGTATTTGACGTACAAGATTTGCATTTTTGTCTAGAAGCAGTGGTTTTACATTCAGTTCAGTTCTTTTCATGAAATTCGATAAAATATGCAAATTCTCTTAATTTATTTCACCAGTGTATATCTACAGTGTGATAATTACAGTGTAAAATATAATACTTCAGTGAAGTAATTATTATAAATCCCAGGGACACTAAATTGCTGCTCGCGAGCTGCTTGCTCCCTGGGGTAAGATGTAGAGTTCAATCACTTACTCACTGGGTCACTCACTCTTGCACATACTCACCAGGTCACCCACTCACTCGCTCACGGACTGACTTGCTTCGCTTATCGACTCAGTAACTCACTCACTCCCTCTCACTGACTCTAACTCAATCGCTCACGCCCTCGCATCGAACTGTTGTCGGTGAATTTTCCGACGGTGAACTTTTCTAGCGGTGAATTGTTGGTCGGTGAATTTTCCGGACACGGTTTTTGACGCAAAAAAAAACATCATGTCTTGGTATAGAACTATCGTGTTCAACATTTCAACATCACTAGGGTCTGCGTAGCTTTTTTTCTTTGTCGGTTGCATTTTCGTGGTGTCACTGTGTGAGTAGAACACCAAATATGCATTCAGCCGCAAAGGGCAAGTTGACCAACGAGGTGGTGGAAAGAAATGGGGGTAAAAAAATGCCTATATATAATGAACTTCAAGAACAATATACGTGTGTATACGAAAACGCAGTGTGATGAGAACAAAGCTAATTACTATCGTCACTAGAAATAATGAATGTAAATAGTCTGTTAATCAGGTCCGCTGTGGAAAATGACGGCTTAAGTAATGGTTTAAAAAAAAAACAATTCAATACACACACATACAGTAATCACGTCGCGGACCGCACAAAATCACCTCGCGAGCCGCGTGCGGCCCGCGGGCCAGCTGTTGGCCCCTCCTGATATAGATCAAGCAGTGGTAAGTTACCTCGAATCGCTGACAAAGGATTTATCTAAACACTCAAAATATATATATATTTTTTTTTTATGGGTCTCAAACCCTATAGAAAATCTTGAGAAAAACCAGAAACAACTGACCTCTCAACATGAAAATCATGAAAAACGACAGCGATTGTATGCCTTGGATAAACAGAAATAGCCAAAACACCATCCCTTCTCTTACGGATCTTTTCCTCCTCCACACCTAAAGATATTTCATATGAAATACAGCCGTATAATTTACTTCAGCACCATCTTCAAAGAAAATCCCTTAGATACCTCTCCCCTATCTATCTTCGTGATGGGTTTTCCCCCCGTATATTTTCCACATCTTTCCCGCCCGCAAAAGGGCACATAAACGGTTTTGATTATTCCACTGAATCAAAAAAGAAATGTATATACACACACATATATATTCTCAGCGTCATATCATAAGGATTTTCTTCCAAGAACCATTTTGATGGTGTTTGCAAGTCGTTCAGACAAACATGGGGTACGATCGGTAGTTACGTTATAGGATATATAAGGATTCTCTTCTCTCTGTCTCTGTATTTCCTCGAAAACTTCGCCCCTAACCTGATATCATCTAACCATTATCTTAAATCCTTTCCCGAGAGAATCGCCCGGAGGTTTATAATTTTAAAGGAATTTCCAGGGAGGGAAATATATATCCGAAAAGCGTGTGTTGTATGTGTATTCCGTAGAATTAAATTACCTGAACACTTTACTCCGGGATCTCTGATGTTGTGATATCACGTATATCTATCAGTTTTTTTCAGTGGGAATGAGTTCGAGTGCTGTTCTGGTTTGCTTCGAATTCTGTGGAGGTGAAAACCGATTGCCATATCTCAAAATATGGTTCTGAACGATAAGGAAAAATCTAATGGAAGGGTTTTTTTCTCTCGGGGAGAAATAAACGGTCTTGTCGTCGCTAAGAGCTCTTTTCTTCCGACACTGGTGTTTATTATCATCAAGAGTTAGTATCGTGTTTGTATTGGTGATAGTACACACCAATACAAACAATTGCCATCGAAGAATGCGTGGTCTAACATCAAACGCAAACGCGCTAGCGCGTTTCGAAACGGCCGCTCCACGTTAAAACGGCACTCCTGTTGAAAATCATCGGGAGAAAAAGAACACCATATGCATGCAAATGTAACCTGGGGAAGAAGAAACCGTATGCAAATCTGCGAATGCAGTCAAATGCAGTGAATAAAATACGCGGACGCCAGCTTTCACCTCCTAGAGATAGAAGCCCTCCGAACGCTGCTTGTGACGTCAGTAAGCAGTCCATTTTCCCCTTGGAATATTCAGGGGAGAAAATTCCCTGCTCGTGATAGTATCATCGTTGTGAGGAAAAGAAATGATCGGGCTCAGAATTGGCGATTTGTATACCCCACATCCAATCACTATGCGGTATTTGTGAGCCAATCAGGAAGATTCTGCGCCAGTCCTGTGAAGTTATTCCAGCGTGCAACCGTTCTAACAGTTGTAACGTACGGGATAATGACGTACTTTGGGGCAGTTCAAGTATTACGTCATCATCGATGGGGGGGAGGGATTTCCGATTTGCTGACTTTTGATGACAAGGGGGGAGGGAGGGTGTTGGATAATGCTTACGTCATCAACCACTCTTTATGAAAATATGAGTTAGGATTCAGAGGGGCAGAGCTGATGACGGAATTTTGCTGACAAGGGGGGGGGGGGCGGGTCAGCGTTTTGCCGACTTTTGCTGATAGGGGGGGGAGGGGTTCGAAAATGGCTAAAATTTTGCTTACGTAATACTTGAACGGCCCCTTTAATAGTACAGAAAAGGCAGACATGCATTTCATTTACGTAGCTGCAAATGGAAGTACCACAGAGGCAGCACGAATGTACGGTGAACGTTTCCAACCCCCCCCCCCTCCACAGGCGGTTGCCAAATCCGAAAACATTCGTTCGCGTGCATCGGCAGCTGTGTGAAACGGGATCCTTTCTTGCTTCCCGGTGTAATGCAGGTACGTATACTGCCAGAAGAATTATCCCCCCTAAACCCCCTTAGTTTGCACCTGCTGAAAACCGGAAAAGAAAGCTTAACCTGCGGCGCTTTTCCAGTGATCACTTAAGTGGCACGCACTCCTCTATAAAGGTTGAACACCCTTGCAGTGTTTTAGTATCAGAGGATTTCTCTGACACAAAACTGTTTACTGAAAGTCAGGCAACAAAGGGTGTGAACTACTTGCTAATTAATAATCACTTTATTTATTTTTTTTAATTATTTTTACTTTATTTTCCATTAATTTATCTTTATTTTATTTCGATTCTTTCGAGATCGTTACGTAATTTTACACATTATGTCAACTGGACCTCTATTAAGCGGAAAGAAAATTCTCGTTCCTGATTCCGTTGAAGACAGGTTTTACTGTATATAGATATACAGTGGAACTTCGGTTAACGAGCAACTCACATAACAAGCAAAAGTTTTGAACTAATTTTGACTCAATAATTATCAATTTATACAATTTTCTATAAATTGTATAAATTTTGACTCGGTTAGAGAGCGACGGTTCACATTAACGAGCGAAAATTGCGCTTTTTCTATTTATTTTCACGTTATCACAACTGAGCAGACGGTTTTTGCTTTCGCCCACGCACGTGTTATGGAATTTTGGGTAATATTCTCCCCTACGGTCTCTGGTAAGCGTGCCTCATTCGGAAATTTAAGACCGGGATTACACTATAAAAGTTTGATAAAACTTCTTTTATAAAATTTGAAAAATTCAACCAATAAGCTTATCGGTTACTTTCGAAAGAATGTAACCAATAGGCTTATTGGTAGGGATACGTAAATTTCGTATTTACGATATATCCGCGATAAATGCGAAATTCCCGAAATAAATGCGAGAAATTCAGAATTTTTTTGCAGTATGTTAATATCCGAATTATTTTCTTAGTTAAGACCATTCTTTTGGCAATTGCATTTTTAATTGGGTTACTGTATTTTTGAAATATATAACATCCGTATTATGGGCATCTTATATCCACGGTTTATGTTATATCCGGATTATGTTATAAGTGTATACTCGACTGTATATGCAACTTTTTGGAATTTCGGAAAAAGATGCTATACAAAAGCATTTGAAAAATAAGGTTAAATTATAGGAGAAAGTACAGATATATTACTACAATGTTAGATTCCAACTAAGTATGTTAGCACCTTCCAGTAATAAGGCCGGTTTTTTTAATGCAAAATATTGTATTTAAGCTATGTTTTATGTATTCGAGAGGTTTTTCTGTCAACGAATGTGAAATTTGTCATTTGGAATTCATTACTACGAATAAATGTGAAATTTCTGATTTTAAAACTTTTTTTTTTTTGCGAAACTTACGATCTCTACTTATTGGTTGTTGTTTTTTCAACTTTTGTAAAAGATCTTTTATCAAACTTTTATAGTACAATCCCGGCCTAACACACGAGTGTGAATATTTTCCATACGAAACTAGATGTAGCATAGCAGCGATGCGTTTGTACACTGGAAGTTTTTTTTTTAATTCTGCTAGGAAAAAACTGATTGCTTGTCGAAGAGATTTTGTGCTGGAGGTGCATGTGGATGGCATTCTAGTGGTAAAAAAATTTCTAGAAGTTACGGATCTCTTTTTCACGCGCCAGCAAGAGTTCATGGACAGTATCTAGTCTGAGGAAGAGAGAAGTAAAGAGGAGTCCAGTAGTAGTGAATTGTGCGTTTCTGGGCTAACCCTAACTTCTTTACTACTGTCACATCTCACTACTACATTCCCATAGACGCTACTACGGCCCAGAAACGCACCGCGAGACTCGTTCTTTGCAGGTAGCGTAACTAAACTTTTTGGTCAACTTCTCTGTGCTTTTATAAGAATCACTCCATCGCATCAACTGGATTATGAAAAAGACCGAGAGAGAAACGTGGTCAGAGTACCGAACACAGACAGCTGTTCTACTCGAGTAAAAAAAGCAACCGTGAGTGTCACGCTTGTTGACTACACTAACAGAATCAAGAGTTGGTATCCTCTCACACACTTTCGCGGTGTGTGATATGTGCGTTTCTGTGCCGTAGTAGCGTCTATGGGATAGTAGTACAAATACAACATCACAACAGGCAAAATGCCCAACGAGGTGGCTGATAAAAAGATGCCCATAAAAATATGGATGTCATATGTTTCAAAAATACAGCAACCCCATTAAAAATGCAATTAACACAAATTATAAACAATATATACACATGATAAAATATTATACAATGCCCATAAAGAATACTTATGGTTGTCTTATTCTAAGAATGGATAGCTTCTCGATTTACCCCAACATGTTTATCGTATTTCTTTTTAAACGTGTCAATTGTGTTACAATTTACTACCTCCGTGGGTAAGCTATTCCATTTATTAACAACCCTATCAGAGAAAAATTCCCTTCGACACCATAGCCTTGCATTGTCCCTCACTAATCGATACTGGTGTCCCCTTGTAGTGAGATGTGACAGTAGTAGAGAAATTAGGGTTAGCCCATAGGAGCTTCTACGGCCCAGAAACGCACAATTCACTACTACTGAGTCCCTCCCATAAAGTGAGATTAGAGAGATGTGGGAATCTGTGATCATTTGATCATTTTTGTCGCACCACGGTCATTTTTTGCACACGAGGGCTAATTAGACCGGGACCTACAATTTATTGCCGATTGCGAACGGCATGCTTGTTTTTCATACTCATCGAGAGGTTGGCGCGCTAACCCCTCGATGGGGGACTCCCTGCGGTAGCAATTTTTTGCTGCGGTCAAGTCGCCGTTTTTTATTGTACCCCTGTGTCAGGAAAGTTTTCTGACAAGGATGAACCGGGTATCGAACTCGCGACACCTCTAAACATCCTTTGGTACTTTAGGTGAGCATCTTATCGACCGGGTTACCGCGCCCGGTCGGTTCTACGGCTCAGAAACGCACAATTCACTACTACTGAGTCCCTCCCATAAAGTGAGATTAGAGAGATGTGGAAATCTGTGCAAAACTGTGTAGAAAAGAACCACCCAAATAAAGCTGTAGCAATATGCAATCTCTCCAACGAACACTGCAATTTACCATTTCCCAGAAATCCTTAAAAAGAGGCAAAAACAAGTGTCGTTGGATAAGGTTCTTTTTTGAAAGTCACACAAAAAGGATAAGTTTGCAAACAACAGTGAGTCTGTAAATCGTCCTAAACGATAGTCCTCCTCTTTCCCTCGTCGTTTAGAGTAAGTTAATTTGTAAACATTTTTATCATATATTATATTTTCATTTATAACGTTATTTATATTATGCATATTTTATTGCATTATGTATAGTTACTATTGTGTTTAATTACTGATTGAATACCGTTTTTTTGTTAGTCATTTTTATGTGAATGAATAATTGTGGAACGAATTATCCGAGTTTCCATTATTTCCTATCGGGAAGTTTGATTCGAATAACGAACACGTTGGCGGAACGAATTAAGTCCGTTAACCGAAGTTCCACTGTATACTCAATTTTTTCCAATGAAATTCCGGATACACCAATCTTTCGGGAACGCTTCGATATCTCCTTGACATGGGAAGCGGGGGTGTGTCCAGTCCTTCAATGTCCAATGAAGTTTCGAATTCTTATTCCTTTCAGGCACACTCTCCGCGAAACACCTCCTGATATAAGTAGAAGAAACAAGGTCTATTCGATTTCCATCCAAATACAGTTCATCCGATGTCTACCCTTGATTTATTATCGAATAATATATGCAAAATAAAAATGGAGAGAAACTTTTTCAATGCAGTCAATATACCGAACACATTCACTCCCTCCTATCAATAAATAAATAAAATTTTAAAATGCATAGGATCGAAATCCTAAAAAAAAATTGGAAAAATCCTCCATTTTTTTGCGAGAACACGGGAAAATTCTAGGAAACTTTCTCCCACTTCTCTTTGTATGTTGAGCCATCATTTTATTCCAAGATGCAAATTTCTCAAAATAGGAATCTGAAGATTCTCGCATGCAAAAGAAAAAGTGTGTTTCGGGTCCGTCACTTCCCAAAAAACAGGGAATCATTCCCCCTTTTAACTTTATCTTATATACAATTTCTTTGGCGT
This sequence comes from Pholcus phalangioides, assembly GCF_987345545.1. NCBI lineage: Eukaryota > Metazoa > Arthropoda > Arachnida > Araneae > Pholcidae > Pholcus > Pholcus phalangioides. Next base: position 2,343,581 of record NW_028301611.1, read on the forward strand.
CTTTTCAATTTCCTAAGAAATAAGTTGCCTAAAGACGAGGGAATTCCCTTCAAGTCGTTCCCTTTTGAGAGAAATAAAATACGACAGAAATTACAGTAGGGATTTCTTCTTCTTTTCTTAAAAGAAACCTGATAATAAAACTTTTTTTCCCCTTTTTCCAGTATTTTTTTAGTGTTTTTTCCCCCCTTTCCGTTTAGTTTAAACAATGAATCTTAATTATTTGGGTTAAGGATCCTCCTTTGGGGAAAAATAAGGCTATTAACACGGTTTTTTGAAATGCGATATGCCGTTTCTGGCTGGTATTTTACGTGCAATTACCCTTTATTAGTTAGTTTTGGACCGGATCGAGTGTTTATTAATGAAACGTGATAATATTTTATGTATTCGGTGGAAGTGTTTATTTACCCGTTAGTTATCGTTGTTTTGAATCAGTGTTTCCCGAGGTGGGTGGTATCACCCTCTGGGGTAAAACTGGAGTATATGTGATAGCAGTATTACAACCGAGACCGAGTCGGATTTCCCGGAAAAACAGTGCTAAATGCTTGATGCTTTTGGATCGGGATCTTCAACTTCTGAGTCCATAAAAAGAAATTCTAAGAGACCCAAGGGCCGACAAGTGATACTACGCTATTTAAATTCACACAATGGCGTCTTAACGGGTGGTCCCAGTGGGGCGCAGGGCTCCGAGTCGAATGGAGGCCCTATATTATTTGAGAATTTCATTTATTTTGAGATTATTTTTTTTCGTTAAATATGTATTTTCATGAATTCTGAAATTGTTTTTTTTTTCCGTAAAATATGAATTTCCATCGATTCTGAAATAATTTGTTTTCATTACATATGGATCTTCAATTATTCAGAAAAAAAAATCTTTATTAATTATTAATTATCATGAATTAAGAAATTATTATTTCCGCCACCTATTCTGAGATTATTTCTTTCGTTTGTTATGGGCGCTATTTTCTCTCAGTAATTTTAAAATTAATTTCTTTCAGTAATTCTGAAAACTTTTCTCTCATTACTTCTAAAATGTTTTCTAAAAGTAATTTCTAAATTTTTTCACCAATTCTGTAATACATTTTCTTCATTTTTTTTTTTATTCAGGCATCTCTATGAATACTGTAACTATCATCAGAGGGCCACTGCAAAAAGCTTGGAGGGCCACATGTGGCCTTTGGGTCACACGTTGGAGACCCCCCTGCTTCAAACAAAAAACTATTTAGAAGTAAAAAAAATCTTTAGTGTGCGGGCGGGGGCGGGAGAGGTCAGAATGAGGGATCTGTTGGTAAGTTCAGTGAACAACAAATACCTGCTGAAAAGTAGGTGACAGTAAGATGAGGGAAGAACAGGTAAACGATGATCAAATAAAGCAAAAAAATTACAAGTGAAGGATGGCTAAGGTAGAGAAACCGCGGATTAATGATGGCCCAGTAAGGCGAGGAAGTTGCAGGTAAATGATGACTGAAGTAAAAGAGAAACTTCCAAACGATGACATTGGAAACCAAGGAAGTTTATGGTAAACGATAGCCTAGTAATAGCTAAATGGTGACTAATAGTAGGGTAGCGATGGGCAAATGATGATTAAGTAAGGCAAGAAAGTTACAGGGAAACGATGGCTAAGTAAGGCAAGGGAAGTAAAGTTGGAGGTAAAATATAGCTAAGTAGGTAGAGGGAGTTTCAGGTAAATGAATGACCAATGATAATTTAGGCAATAGTAAGACGAGGGAGCTGCGGGTAAATAATGATCAATGGTATGAGAACCATTGGTAAACGATAGGTAATTAAAGTAACGAAGTGGCAGGCAAATGGTGGTCAAATAGCTAAGTAGAAAAAGGAGTTGTAAGGAAATGATGACTAAAAGGAGGCGAGGGAGTTGCAGGAAAAAAAACAATGCTCTAAGTAAAGAAAGAGAGTTACAGGTAAATTATAGCTAAGAAAGAGGCAAACGGAGTTTCAGGTAAACAATGACCAATGATAATTGAGTCATGGGTAAACGATGGCTAAGTAACGTGAGTGAGTAGAAGGTAGATGATGTCTAAGGAAAGCAATGGAGTTGCAGGCAAATCATAGCCGAGTTGCAGGTTAATAATAGCTAAAGTAATGGAGCACAGATTAAACCTCTACGTAATAATTATCGGCAGGAGAACCAACGGGATTAGATAATTCGTTTGTAAACTCGCATGCGCATTCGCTCAAAGCATTTTATATATTATTGTTTTTACTCGTAATGTAATTACATATAAATGAAGCCCAAACCAAAGTTTTGATGTATGGTCTTCATAATGCACCTGAAACTAACGCACGTGCATGAAACACGAAACCCTGCATAAAAATATTTAAAATATGAGAACGGAAAATTTTTAACATGCATCTTCGTTCATGAATGGAGCGATCCATTTCACATTCTAATTTTTTTTCTCCTCTCCGTCCATGTACACGGACGGAACAGCAGCCGGTAATTTCTCGAATGTCGGTACACGTCGGTAATATTTTATTGCTGGGAAAGAGAGAGTTTTTCCCTAGGAATCATTTTTATCTTTTCTGGAAACTTCCCGCATCTTTTATACTATCATTATTATTATTTTTCTACCCATAAGATAAAATAAAAACCACCAAAAAAGCACAAAATATCTCTCTCTCTCTCTCTACAAACAAAAATTAAATTTAAAAAAGAAAAATGTACAGTATATATATGTGTGTGTATACACATAAGAAAGCGCACGCATGCACACGTTATGCCTTTGATATTCTCTCCTTCTCTTGCTCCGACCACGTCTTAATGGCTGTTTTGATAAATGATGTCAGAATGAAAAATCGTATATCCTCCATGTACATTTTTTTTCCCCCATTTTTAGTATTTGTATAGCTGCGAGGGAGGAAAAAAATGAAACAAATAAACGGAATTCATGGAAACAAAATATAATATGGAAACAAAAATAAGTTAAAACCTCAGGAAAAGAAGCATCACAAGTCCGTTATGGGAAATTCGCATTAAATCGCATTCCTTTGCTGAATGCCGAGCTTCCATTGATGTTGAAGTAAATGAAAAACTATTTCCATGCCCATACCGTACGCAATATTGGATGTAATAGTGGTTCCCTTAACGTGTGGGTTACGCGATGGACTATTCAAGGGGACGCGGGAAAATCATTAGCCATGTCAAAACAATAACTGATACAATAAAGTGTGGAACGTTTAATTATGGGTTATTAATGCAAGAAGAGGGGCGCGGTATGTACCATGGTTTTTGAAGGGGTACGCTAGTCTTCTACACATTTCTGGAGATACGTAGATTTCTACGCATTTCTGTAGCTATGCTGGACTCCCACGCATTGCTACAACTGCAGCCTAACTTCTTACGCATTTCTAAAGGTCGAAACACACTACGCTGACGTGACGTGATTATAATGTCACATCAGAGACATTGTGAATTCTGATTCGTGGGAATTCTGTGACGTGAAAATCTTGTGGCAATTCTTTTCGATCTCACAGAATTTCCACGAATCGGGATTCACAACATCTCTGGCATGACGTGAAATTACTGTGTTTCGATCTTAAGAATACCATAGCCTCTTGCGCATTTTTCTGGTACTAGCCTACCAATACTCTAGCCTATAGTTTCCCTATCTTTTTTGTGTCCCATCGCTCCCTTCTTCAGAAATTTTTTCTCCCATCGCCCCCTCCCAACGCAATCTAACCCATAGGATCCTATGTTAACACCCGTAGCTGCTACCGCCCCTGGAACATTCCATCGCCCCCAAGGGGACGTTAACGCTCACGTTGGGAATCACTGTTCTAGCCCCTTACCCATTTCTAAGAGTACCCTAGCCTCTTGCGCATTTCTCAGAATACTCTATCCTCTTGTGCATTTTAAGGATACCCTAGCCTCTTTCGCATTTTAAGGCTACCCTAGCCGCTAACGCCTTTCTTAGAATACTCTGACCGCTTTCGCATTTTAAGGATACCCTAGTCAAGCGGTTCTCAACCGGTGCTCCGCGGAGCCCTTGGGGCTCCTTGTGCACTCTCCAGGGGCTCCGCGGCCACTTGAGGAAAATAAAAAAAACTAAAATTAAAAAATTAATAATTAGAAATATTTTTAAATAGGAAAAATAAATCAGTAACTTTGATGAATAGTCAAGATATATAGGCCTACTATAAAATAGGCCTACGGCGCTCCGCCATAGAATTTTTTTACTAAAAAGGGCTCCCGAGTCAAAAAAGGTTGAGAACCGCTGCCCTATTCTCTTGCGTATTTTAAGGCTCTTACGCATTTCTAAGAATACTCTGGCCGCTTGCACATTTTAAGGATACCCTAGTCTCTTGCGCATTTTAAGACTATCCTAGACTCTTACGCATTTCTACGAATACCCTGTCCCAGTGGTTCTCAAAGTGGGTATCGTGGCTCGAGCCACGCTTTGTCACCAAGCTTTGTTAGGGGCGTCACGGCGAGCTGGAGATATTACTTTATTTGCTTATTTATGCTTTGAAGCTTTGAAATGGTACCTTTATGTGGGGAAAATATCTGCAAATATTGATTTGAGGAGCCGCCGATGAACCATGATATGGGCAAGGGAGCCTCAGGTGAAAAAAAAGCTTGATAACCACTGCCCTAGCCTCTTACGTATTTACGTATTTGCAAAAATTACCTAGCTTCTTAAGTACTTCCAAGAATAATACGCTCCTTCCTTCACTTTGTGGTGTATCTAGTGCGTCCCGGAAACACGTGATGCAAATCCAGTGGTGTCGAGAAGAAGAACAAAAATTTTGGCAACAAGTGAAGCACCCCCGTAACTTCATTACAAATTCCATGAGTTTGAGTTGTGTGAGGGTCACCAGAATTTCTCCCTTCCCCATACGTTGTGTCATTTTTATTTTTATTTTTGAGGAAAAAATGTCCAAAAGAAACGTTTTAACGATCAATAACGATATGAAAGTAATAAAGTTGCAATAAAGAGGTGAAACAAATATTTTATACATGTCTAATATTCATAGCACATGCACTTCTCTTGTTATAAACACTTAATTTCCGAAATTTCACTTTTTTTCTTCTTGGATACGGACTTTGCGAGTGAACGGATTTAAAGAGCGTTTTCGCAGAAAACGAACTCCTCGTTATAAATGGGTCCGACAGAGTGACCATATTTCCTAGGAAGAAATACGGGACTGTCCCGGGAAATACGAGACGTATGGTCACTCTAGTCCAACTGTATTTCAGCATAAGATAAAGCTGACCATATAGCCCACATTAACAAATTTCTAGGGTTCTTAACCTATGAGTCGCAGGGCTTTCGACATGGGTCGTTCAAATGCATTAACTTGTGCAATGGATCCAGAGAAAATTTGATTCGCAAGTCGTCCAAGATGGGTCGTGAAAATCCTCTTACAGCTAGGGATTCCTGAGCTATGGGGGTCATAATCCGAACTGGATTCGCAAGGCTTCCGAGATGGGTCGTACAAATACACTATTATTACTAGAGTTTCTTGAACTATGGGTCACATACAGCTTGATTCGCGGGAACCTCCAAGATGGGTCGTTCAAATCCAGTTACAGGCCTGTTACGAATGCACTTATTGCGTCACGGGTTTCTCTGTTTTCGCCGCAAACAAACAGATCCACGGGTCGCGAAGCTGATCTGGTTGTTTATTTTGGGTCGCGGCTAAAAAAAGGTCAACAACCCCTGGCCTGCTGGTTCCTTAAAATATGAATCTTGCTTCAAGAGAGTTCTTTAAAACATGAATATTACTTCAAGAGTCCCTTAAAAACATAAGTATTGATTTAACGATTCCTTGAAACATGATTATTATATTCCATCATTAAATAGCCCTAAACTGACCATACGTCCCGATTTTAAAAACCTCTGCTTTGTGTTTGGATGATGATGATTTGTCCAAAGATAGGGAAAAATTGACAATGGATAAAATTATCATTAAAGGGGTGGCCTCGTTAATTGAGGGCCTCATTAAATGGCGTCCGTATTTAATCAGCAGTTGAAAATAGTGCCACCTTGGTGGGCGAGCGTCAGACTCACATCGGGAGGACCCAAAACTGACCATGACCCCCCCACCTCCGCTCTACCCGTCACCACAGCCTGAAATCGGTTTTTCTGTGGTTCCAAACTTTCAGGCGTGAATGCGAGTCGATCTCCCCTTCAAGAAGTCTCGCCACAATAAGCAACAGGCATATAACAATGCAATTAATCAATCATTGCACGTCACTCATAGTTAGAAAAATTGAAGGCTCATAGTTAGAAAGACACTACACACAACAAGCATTACACTGTAACAAATTTCACGTTAGGTTCACAACATGATGTACACACAAATTCCAACATGTACCAATTCGTTAGAAATTTCACAGAGGAATTTGAACTAGGTGGTTCAGTAGCAGTAATTGAAAATCTGACAATCTAAAACTTGAAAAATGTGCACATCTGTTACATTCGAGCGAACTTAACTGATCCTCCCATTGGTTGCATTTTTCAAGTTTTATAAACGAACGTTTATCAAACTTTTATAGTATAATCTTGGCCTTAGAAATAGAGTTTCATCGCAATTAAAGATTTATTTCTCCATGTTTCTCACATCGACACTAAAAATCAAACCTCAACATGATTTCCGAAGAAAAAAACTATCAACTTAGGGGCCATTCAAGTATTACGTACGCAGATTTTTAGCCATTTTCGTCAGCAGCTTAGAATATTCCATATCTTCAAAAAAAGGGTGATTGATGACGTAAGCAACCTTCAAACCCCCCCCCCTTTTCATCAAAAGTCAGCAAATCCGAAACCCCTCCCCCCTCCTCAATGCCGACGTAATACTTGAATGACCCCCCTTACTCACACATCACATCATTCCGACGGCCCACAAAGGGAACTTCCCATTTCTTTCTTAACCCTGATAAGAGAATATTTTCGAGAATATTCCCCGTACACAAAAAGACAAAAAAGAAACCAAGAAAGTTGATCAGCGATGATCAACAAGGAAAAAGAAGAACGCTCAAGAACTGAGATCCATCACTCACTTCACGATAAATCATTGACTTCCAAAGGTTTTAAATCCTGGCAAGATTCAAATTTGAGTCCGAGAAATTCGACATTTTATTTAGAGAAATCTATATATAAAAAAGAAAAATTTCTCTCTTTTACCTAAATTTTCTAAAAGAGACTTTCTTCTTATTATTTGCAAGAAAAGTCTCTCTCTAAATTGAGGTGTCCTTTTCGACGATAAGTCTCGAGGTAAAAAAGAGAGAGAGACTCTTTGAACGAACTAAATTCAGATGGAAATTGTAGAGATCAAATAAATCTCGAGTCTTCTCTTCCAGATCCTCCATCTTTTTTTTTTTCCATTTACATATATACGTATATATTTTATTTATTTATTTATTCCCGGAGAGAATCTTTTAGAGAAGTATTTTTATTTTATTTCATTTTAAATTCGATATTTACGTCTCTAAGCTGATTTCTCAGCGATTTCTTAGCGGTGAAAGCATCGAAATGAAATCTTGGAAATGTTTACTGCGAGAGAAAGAAAGTAGAATACGGCAAAATACTTCTTGTTTTATTTGTGAAAATTTCTATTTTCATTTGTCGCGAGTTTGACAACTTTAATCGATTTTCTTCCGATGTTTTTTTTTTTTTTTCGCATTTTTTTGCATTTTTTGCATTTTTTTGCATTTTTTTGAATTTTTTTTTGTCATCTAGAACTGTCTTGGAAGATGGCCGCGTTAGTATCGTGTATGTGTCTGGTTTTTTTTTCCCCCCTTGAAAAAAATGTCGAGGCATGTTGTGTGCAATATCAGTCTAGAACAGCGGTTCTCAACCGGTGCTCCGCGGAGCTCCTTGTGTACTCTCCAGGGACTCCGCGGCAGCTAGAGGAAAATAAAAAAAACCAATAAAATTAAAAAAAATAACAATTATAAATATTTTCATATAGTAAAAATAAATCAGTAACTTCGACGAATAGTTAAAAAATTAGCCTATGGGGCTCCGTCATACAATTTTTTACTTAAAAGGGCTCCGCGAGTCAAAAAAAGGTTGAGAACCGCTGGTCTAGAGATATCTCTACATACAGAGTTTAATGTGTATGTTGCTGCCGAAGAGTCCAAATATGGCCAATTCGCGAAGGGACCAGCCCAGTTGACCCGGCCAATGTCCGAAATTCGGGCTTTGGCCTGCTCCTATACATCGATCCCTATGATTCGGGGTCATCGCCACGTTGACGGATTTTTTTTTGATAATTATGTCATTCATAATTAGCCATAGTTAACCATAATGATTATGGTTAGCTATGGCAACCCTAACAATCTGAATATCGATATGTTACTGATCCATATATAGGGATGTATAAAGGATCGATATACACTCATTGCCATAAAAATTTGCGCACCAGAAGAAGTCGTCAAAATGAAACGAAATTTTACACATGTAAGTACTACGTTGATATAAGTAAGTGATTAGAAAATCCAAGAAAAAGGATCATTTATTGCTGAAAAAGGTACAGATGAACAGAAGTTTTAGTACTCTGTTGGACCCCCCCTAGCGCGAATGCACGATGCGATACGAGCGGGCATTGAGGCATACAAGTTCCGTATGATGTCCTGAGACATCTCGTTCCACAGTTGCTGTAAATGCGCCTCTAGTTCGACCAACCTCGTAGGGTGTCCAACTTCCGTCCCAAATGATCCCAGATATGCTCGATTGGTGACAAATCTGGGGATAGAGCAGGCCAGGGAAGGGTGGTAATGTGGCGGAGGCAGTCTTGTGACATCCTTGCTGTGTGTGGCCTAGCATTGTCTTGTTGAAAAATGGCTCCTGGGAGCCCTGCCATGAGTGGCAACACATGTGGCTGAAGGATGTTATGGACGTACCGCTGGGCTGTCATTGTGCCATGGATCAATATTAGGGGTGACCGTGTATCGTAAGCAATGGCACCCCATACCATGACACCAGCTGTGGGAGCGGTGTGTCGCTGTAAAGCGAAGGCAGGATTGAAGCGTTCACCACGGGGCCTCCACACACGAACACGATTGTCATCACTGCTCAAGTTGAATCTCGATTCGTCGCTGAAGACGACCTGGTTCCATTCTGTTGCAGTCCAATCCCGTCGTGCTCGACACCACTCCAAACGGAGGCGTTGGTGGGTGGGTGTCATTGGCAGCACACGTAATGGGCACCGCGATACCAGATGTCCTTCAGCCAGGCGCCTTGCGATGGTTCGGGAAGACACAGGGGCCCGTAGTGAAGCTGCTGCCTGTGTCTGGATAGCTGCCAATGAGGCAGTTGGCTCTACGCGTGCGTTTCGGATGATGTGATGGTCTTCTCGACGACTGGTCTGTCGAGGGGGTCCTGAACCTGGTCGCCGTGTAAATGACGTCTCTTCTGTCCACTGGTCCCAACACCTCCTCACAGTAAAATCAGAACGGCCTAGTTGACGAGCTACTCGCCGAGCTGACCACCCAGCTTCCATCATCCCGATGATTCTTCCCCTATCGAACTCTGACAACTGCTCATATGGTCTTCGACGGCCGCGTAACGGCATGTCTATCTCAGCATTTCCTTTGCAAACGATTAAATACACTCCAGCAAGCTCTGCTTACCTGTTTTATACTCCAAGGAGAACGAAGTTCAACGCCCTCTAGTGGCATTACGCAATGCGCAATCACGCTGCATTTCTAATCATTTGCATATCTGCCCGACATGTACCTTCAGGCCAACTTTCGTTTCGATCCCACAATTATTTCTTGGTGCGCAAATTTTTATGGCAATGAGTGTAGATAGATAGAACCGCTCACAACCCTGGACTGATGCTAAGTACCTTTCTCCCGTTACCTCAAAAGAGGCAGAGTTGTGTCGGAAAAGTTAGCAAAGATTTTTAGTGGTGCAGGCCCGTAGCCAGAAATTTCGTTCGGGGGGGGGGAACCACTTTCATTACGGTGGGACCAGAGTGATAGAACAATAGATTTGGCCATCTTTTTCCCTTTTTTCGGGGGGAATTTTCTCACATTTCGGGGGAGGAGACAGACCCCCAAGTCCCACCCTCATGCTACGGCCTTGTAGTAGTGGCTCCCCGTGCTCACAAATATCGAATCACTCGCGTCGTTCTCTCTATGAAGACAGCCATCAACCCGATGCAACGTACAAGCCATTTGACTAAAATGGATATAAAGAAGTTCTAAAAGCAAAGATATGAATTAGCGTACGCGAGGAGTGGGGCTGGTTTTGCGGTTATAACCCCCCACCATTCAATCATTATACGAGAAGAATCCTACGAATCCACTTACGGTCCTGTAATAAAACCTCACTCGTAGTTAGAACAATTGATGGCAGATGGAAACACTACACATAACAAGCATTACATGGAAACAAACTTCACGTTATTTTCACAACACATACGTTCCAACAAGTACCGTAAACTTCTCCTCTGCCGAAGACTTCTGTGAAACTTTTTGAGGTTTTTCCTTGATATCTTCCACTTTCGCTTTGCCTAGGCCGCTGGGGATTTTACTAAAGGTAGCCTCACATCATGATGGCAAGGAAATGATAGAGAATTGTTTTTCTTGAAAAATTTCGTGTAAATCACAGTATAACCGAAAAAATTGTCTAGACAACAGCTGACAGCAGCAGCTATGATGCAATAAATGATATCGGTGAGTCACCTAGAGTTCCTGAATCGGCATTGAAAATCTTGAAACCGATTGTTCATCCATACGCTCCCAGAAAGCACTTGCATCGTAAAATCCGTGGATGGCACATAGTCGGAACCTTGGCACAAAGTCACCCCAGTTTACGTACCAATTCGTTAAAATTCCACAGAGGAATATGGACGAGGTGCATGTGTGGTTTAGTAGTGGTTATAAACCCCACCTCCACTTGAGCCGAAATCATATTGTTATTTTGCAGGAAAATAACGTAAAACCCTTCCCCTCATAAGGAAAAAAAATTAACCCCCCCCCCTCCTAGAAAATCTTGCTTACGCCTATGGAGATATGTACAGTACTCTTCCTTAATCCTTCCCTCTAACATCCTTCCCTCCTGGAGGGGTTATATTACTGATATTACCCACTTTGACTTCTGCAACAGTTCCAAGCAAAACTTCTGGTTGTATCTTGACCTCTTAGCAATGGCCCTTGTGAGCAACTGAACTGACATTCTTCGTATTGATGAGTCCTCTACAGAGGCACTTTAATAATTTATGAATGTTTCGCGGATTCAAGTGATCTGGATATGGGTCCAGGCCACTTAAGTGCTGTGGAACAATGCCACTCATCACTCAAGTGATCCGTAATTATTCCGCGGATCACTTAAGTAATCTGGGAATGCACCGCGGGTAACTTGAGTGATGTAAAACCTTACTAGTGGCCGCTTAAGTGCTCTAAAATTGTGTCACACGTCACTCAAGGAAAATGAATCGCTTAATTGTTCTGGAACGGTGTCGTGGGTCACTAAAATGATCTGATAATGTACCGCGTAGTACAATTTTACAAAATTAGGTTTGACGGGGGTAGGCCACATCAGATAACCCTCAAGGCCACATTTGGTCCGCAGGCCAAGGGTTTACCATATATGGCTTAGAGCGGTGTTTCCCAAAATGGCTGATATCGCCCCCTGGTGGGCGATGGAATGGTCCGGGGGCGATAGACGGTACTGGTATAACACAGAATCCTATAGGTTTGCTTGAGTTGGGGGGGGGGGGCGATGGGAGAGAAAATTTTCTGAAGAGAAAGGGGCGATGGAATGTTCCATAGGGGCGGTAGAAGCTACGGGTATAACATAGGATCCTATGGGTTGGATTGCGTTGGGAGAAAAAAATTTCTAAAGAAGGGGGCGATGGGACAAGTAAGGTTGGGAAACTATGGCTTAGAGGGTGGGTCGCAATGAATTTCTTAAAAACAAATTTTGAGTTCTTAGACTTCAATTCGCATCGAAATTAACAGAAATGGATTATAACAACACATAAAGGTATTTTCCTAAAAATATTTTTTCATTGGGGAGGGGGTTTGGCACGATTACCCTCCCCCCGCTTACAACTCCTCCGAGCCCACCAATATGCATATTAGGAAGTAGGGGACAGAGCTGAGAAAATTTTGCTGACGGGGGAGGGCGGCGCGGTCAAAAATTGCTGACGTAATACTTGAACTGCCCCTTTTTTTTTTCCACACCCGTCCGTCCTCAAATCATTTCTTCCAATTTCCGCCGCGGTCCGCAAGTGTCAAAAGTTGGGGGGGGGGAAACACCAGGACATGGGAATAACTTCAAAGATTTTGCAAAGTCCAAAATGTGGCGAAACGCATCTCCAGATAATGAACGACGTATTCTATGCAGTTATCGTCTCTCCTCAGAGGAGAAAACGACGCTAAAAACGTCAAAAAAAATACGTGGAAAGTTGGGTGACACGGTATCTACATTTTATTATTATTATTATTTTGTTTTTGTCTCTTCCACTTCTTTCTTTCATAACTTTATCCTGGAAGTTGTTCAAACTTAAGAATAAAAGACGTTGCGGAGGTTGAGAGGGGAAAATAAAATACCATATTAAAAAGAATGAGATAGCTTTAGAAGAAGACGACGACGAAAAGAGAAGAAGATAAACACGTGAAAGAAGAAGAAGCAAAAGTGAATTCGTTGAGTAAATACAGAGTTTGGAAGTTACGGAATTCCCAAGTTCTCGTTGTTTCTCTCTCTTAAAAAGCTGATACATGTACTGTCCGTACTGGCATAAGCTGCCTATAGTGTTCCGGAGAGATATGGCGGGAATTATTTCTCTTAGAGACTTTATTTTTCTTCCACCTTCTGTAGCCTTTGCATATCTAGGCTTTTTCTATTTTAACAAACTAAGTTTATAACATTACGGAATGATGTCGAGGTATATTAATTTTGGTTTTTTTGCCAAAGTAGTTGCGTAAATCTTAATTTGAAAGCAATTTTTTATTGCAGTGGAACCTCGTTACAGCGATGGGTATTTTTTTCCAAATCTTGTTTGGAATTGTGCTTTTAGTCTAGTGTTCCTAACTCCTCTCGATACAGCGATACCTTTTACTGCGATAAACCCTTCTAGAGTCGACGCTCGTTATAATAACCGTCCGCTTCAATGATCGTTCCACTATTAGGACCGGTGTGACAGGTTCCGAATGTTTTCTTATTCCCACCGTGTTAATTTTTATCCAATATAACGACCGGTCGATATGATTCAATAAATTACGACGACCGAACACAGTTCGGCTCTACCATTTTCCGTCGACGAGTGTGCTTGATCGTGATCTTTGATGCTTTCAAAAGAAAGTATATGAAACATAGATGGTTTAAATATAAAGCGTTCTGACTTGCATGGAAAAACCGGTGGTTAACTAGCGCCATCAGAGGAACCGAGGCGACCCATAGCTAAGAGCACATTGCTCGAGCGAAACGATTGGATGGGAAACGTTGGTGTTTCTTCGTTTCTTACCTTTGCTTTAAATTCTGTTTTATTTTCGCTCATGGTGGCTCAGTTTCAGTTCCCACGTGGTTCATAGTTAGAAAAATTGATGGCAGATGGCAGCATTATCGAAGTGCATGTCTGGTTTAGTAGCAGTTCCGACGTGGTAGATTTTTTAATCTTATTAAATTTCAGGCAAGTGAGCTTATGTTAGTTATTCAGTCGTCCTGGCTGACTGACATAAACGGAGTGCTATGCTTCTAGATGTGAAATTGAAAGTTTTGGCACAAGTTGACTGCAAATTTATGTTGAGAACCAAAATAGCCGAATAATTTCCAGGAAAGTTAAATTTTACAATTAAAAAAAAACAAACGTTCGATATAACAATCTCACAATATAACGTCCGTTTTACGAGGAACGAAGGTGGGGGGGGGGAGCGTTATAACGATATTTCGACACTGTTGCAACGATATTTTCAAAATTCCGTTCAAAATCAGCTCCGATATATTTTGAAATTCTTCGCCAGTTTTTTTTCCCCCTATTTCGAGGGTATCTAATCAGGCCCGTCATTTAGGGGGGGGGGGCTCGGCTTTTGAAAATACACTAAAAATTGTATATATATACATATACAAACATTGGGTACATGTGCTTTACCCCCCCCCCCCGGGAAAAAGTTGAAATGACGGCCCTGTATCTAATAACATCGGTACTTTGTACTATCTATCCTTTGAAAGCATTAAAAGAAGTGGTGTGAAGCTACTGTTCCGAATAATGACTCACAAGTCCTTGAAATAAGGAAAGGATGGAAACACTTTGCAGGACGTTACAAATTTATTTACAGGACATCAATTTTTACAAGTATTTACAAGCAGAGTTACACGCTAACCAGATCAGAGTTCTCATATTGAGCATCCTGGCCAAAATAACTCTCTATCCCTCTACAGGCTATCGCTTCATTTTTATAGACATGACTAGACTGACCATATTTCCTCGAAAGAAATACGGAAAATTGGGATTCCAAATACGGGAAAATACAGGACATCGCCAATTATTACCAAAAATGACGCCTAAAGTAAACAAAGTCGCCAAATATTGAAGAAATTACGTAAAAATCAAAATGGCGGGAAATACACTATTACTGCAAATTGCAGTGGATTTAAATGCATTCCACGAAATAAAACGTTCACCAAGACAAATGCCAGAGATTAATATTCTTATTTATAATTGCAATTATCATAATATAGTTTATGAGTGGGAAAATAATTTCATTCTTTGACTTCAATAAAGAATAAAAATTCAATTACGCTTTCGTGAAAAAAGCGGAAAAAACCGGGACACTTACGCTAGAAATTCGGGACGGCCAAGAAAACAGAAAAAACCGGGACTGTCCCGGGAAATACGGGACTTATGGTCACCCTAGACATGACGGAAATTACATAGTTCTGGTTTTGTGGTACCACCATCTGGAGACCCTCTAGATAAATCTAGAAGCTTCGAGTATATCTTGACATTTACGGTTTGGCAACAGGAGATTATTATCTCGAGGGGTTCTTAAAAAATAACGCTACGATATTTTTTGTAACACTACTTTCGTGAAGCTAGTCAGCACCTCCTAGAGATAGATCTATCTCTATCGATAGATCTATCTATCAAGAGGAAATATGGTCAGCCTAGTATTATATCCTGTATTAACAAGTGAACATCTTTCTCCACATATAAGTCGCCATCTGGTGGCACTGATGTTCTTTCCGTGTTATTAGCTGATTGACGGCACCGTCCAGCATGTATACGCTCTGGGGAAGAAATATTCCATCTGCTTCTATAGCGTAGTGGTAATGCGCTCATCTGGCATTCGACAGGGCGTGGGTTCGAATCCCCGTAGAGACATGCATGATTTTATTTTCTTTCCCCCTTCCCCAAAAAAACAGCATCTCTACATACATAGCCAGTTTTCTGCTTTGTTTTTTTTTTCTACTCAAGAGTAAGACGATTCAATTCCGGACCATTTCCACGCCAAATCCTGACAATTTCAATTCCGGACCATTTTCCTCGCCAAATCCTGAATAGACAAATGGATCAATCTTGAAATATAAGGTAAGAAAATGAAGAATGGACTCGTCACAGGACCGACAAGAAGAAAAGGGTTAAGGAAAAAATACAAAATACCGAACGATTTTTCCTCAGGGCCAAATCCGATCCCACCCAAAAGAGAGCCAACGTCTTCCCATATAAACGCATATGGATCGCATTACAGGCAGCGTATTTTCACACAAAACTCGCTGTATATACGTTGAGATTGGAAAAGTTGTCCGGAGCGTAAACGATTGGAATTTTTTATTATTATTGTTAGTTCTTTTATCTACACTACAGCAAACAAAAAAGTATAACGACTTCATTTTTCATTCGATAGTCCTTGGAGCCTTCTCCTTTTTTTTCCTTTTCAGCTGCAGGATCAAAAAGGTATCCAATGAAGAAGCGCCGGGACTAAAGGCCGAGAGGCATCCATGGCGATGCTCGGACAACTTTTCCTCTCTTCTCCATTTTGTATCCTTTCTATTTTCCTTTTTTTTTTTATTCCGCAGGATTTTATTATTATTTCTTTGAGTCCAGGACCGACCGACCTTCACTTGGAAGACAAATAGTCCCTTGAAATGGAATTCGACGGGCGTGTTTAAGACCGTGGAAATGTCGCGGCATCCGATTGATACGACTGCTATACCTTTTTATTTTATTCCCGCAGTTGACTGAATAAAAAAATTTCCTGATATCTCTTGTCCGTTTATTTTACTTTTTTTGACTCTTCTTTTTGGATAGAAAGTCTGGTGTTAATGCAGATTTGATCAGAAATCGATCTCCGCAGCAGCAACAGCAGAAAATTTCTATTTTCCAGTACAACTACCAGAATCCGGAATGGAAATCACTGTTTTTAGCTTTTTTCAAACAGCGTGGATACATTCTAGAAGCTTGAAGCTGATTGGAAAGAGAGAAATTATGCGTTAATAATTCATCATTGTGTGCGTGCGCATGCGTGTTTTCTATTTTCAATTTGTTTCAAAATATTTGTTATGGGTTTTTTTATTATTATTATTATTAACGAACAAACAGCCAAATTACAAGATACAAATATATAGTACAATATACAAATACAAACACATGTTACACGACACAAAACACGCACACATATATTACATACAGTATGCAGCCCCGAGGGACTGTAAAGTCCATTTTTATCACAATTTTCATTTCCTGCGTTGTCCATACCGAATTTATCAGCATTTACCAGCATGTGTCGTGTATTTTGAATCTTTCATAAATTGATGAAGGAATTTTTTTCCATCAGAATCAATTAAAATTCAAATAGGATGAAGGATATAATTTCCGAATGAAATAATTCCAGAAATAATTCAAATTTAGAATTGAAAAAAAAAAAGAAATAATTCAAATTTAGAATTGAAAAAAAAAAAAGAAATTATTCAGAATTAAAGGAAGAAATAATTTCAGAATTAAAGGAAGAAATAATTTCAGAATTAAAGGAAGAAATAATTTTAGAATTAAAGGAAGAAATGATTCCTGAATTTGTAAATTCACGTGTAAATAGCTGTTACGTGAAATAAATCTGTGTTGTCCTATCCCGGAATATTTTGGGAGCGCTTCGATATCTCTCTGAGATGGAAAGTTGGGTGCACCTTGTACTTCAATATTCAGTGTGCCGTCCTGGGAAATGGATTCGTGCTTTGCCATCTCGAGTGCTTGTGAGAGAAATTATCCGGAACGACATATTCAAGCCCATCGTAACAATAAATCCCTGCATCAATTAGTACACCAAATCCGAAACCTTGTGATTAACAACTCTAACCTTCATGTTGCCTGTATAAAATCTAATCAGAACAACTTTGGAAATAATGCTGCCGAGACACTGCAGCTAAGGATGTGACTAAGCTTCCATTGCTAACAGACTTTCTATTACCGAAATCTTTTGCCAAAAAATATTAAAAGATTGGGTTAGGAACAGATGGCAACGGGAATGGAATGATTCGGACACCCGTGCGGAGGGGTTCCACATGAGGGGTTCCAAGTTCAGACTATGTATAAAGTCTGGTCACGTCAGAAGACAATTTTTCTTTCAGAACACGGCCCGTTGCCAACTTATTTAAAACGCCTCGGACTCTCCAACAACAAATTCTGTAACTTTAGCGGTAAAGGGGAATCTACTGCACTATTTCACACAGTGTCCGTACACCAGCGATGCTCATTTTCCACAAATAAATCCATCTTACATAAATATATGGAAGAAACAAATCATTATAGGTCGCAAGTCCTCACTAAAAACATGGAAAATCTTATAAATTCCATGGGGCCCATATGCATATACTGTATATGGCGCACCAAGACTAGACCTTCTGTTAGCCTAGCTCCAGACTCGGACACATCCCACGACTTCAATCCTATCAGATTACTCGCCGCCTATTACTCGAAGCAAATTCTCTGCTTGACTAACAATGTGATCAGAATCCAATAATCTCTGTATCATTATAGTATACGCTCGGGTAGCGTATTGCATCTCTGACGACTAGCCTATATGTGATTGGGTTATCTGATATATGTGCACATTTTTGTCTGTATTTCTGTCTCCGAAATGTTTGGAGATTATGGAATGTGAATGGGATGCACATATGTACTATTTTATTCTGCTTGTTATTTTACAGTGCTTGTATGTATGACTGTTTCTGAAATGTTTGGAAGCGTATGTGGGATGAGCATATGAATCATTTCATTTTGCATTTTAAACCTATTGAAAATGTACTGAGAAATTGAATTTTCTGGATGTTAATGCCGGAACTTATACTTGGAAAGAAGCTTTCTCCGGGAATCGAACCAGGGTCCCCTTGCATACCGTAATACTTGAATGACCCCTAGGTAACGGGAATTTTTTTTTTTTAAGACAGGAAAAAAACAACCGATAGATGGCACTAGTACGAGCGACTCCGGTGGAAATATGCAAATGAGACGGTTGGGTTACATGAACTTGCGCTCCTAATCCACAATCAGTTCACCGTTGCAAACCGTGTATGTGGGCCGGCCTGCTGCACTCTGTCGTTGCTGGATTTGTGACTCACCTGAAATGTTCTGTTCGTTATTTGAATATCTTTTTTTTTTTTACTTGTGTACGTCAGCGCCACCTATCGGCTATTATATTTTTTTCTGTCTTAAAAACATTCCCGTGACCTAGCGATGCTAACCCTGCAAACCGCTTTTTATTTCGATTATTTTTTCCGGTTTTTATGAATTTTTAAAGTTTCTACGGACTTTTTTACCCACCCTGTATTTGAAGAACATTTTCTCAAGTATCCGACTACGTTAAGAAGGACTTGTTCAAATGATGCTCATTGTCAAAGTTACGTCCACTTCATTGTTGCCTTTTTAAATACAAGTAATCCGTAGATTAAAACTTTAAACGTGTTTTTTATGAAGAATGCTATTTTTGGCATTTTTACTTGAGTTTGAAACTTATAAAAAGTCTATTCATTGGATCTTTACGGAATTTCAATATATTTTGCTATATATTGTTGAGGTTATGAGCTAAAATCTAAAGTCTATCACATACATATGTCTAATAACAGTGTTTTATAGACGATAACCCGCACCATCACATGCCGAATGTACTGTAAAAATAACAAAGCATTCCATTTACAGAATGTTTTTACAATCGGGTTTTTGAATACAGTCGAATCCCGTTATAACGAACTCCAAGAGACTGGAGAAATCACTTCGTTATAAAGGAATTCTAGGTTTTTACATTTTTCCTATGAAAACTTATCTTGGGGATTAGGAAAGTGTTCGCTGTGTGTGTGTGTGTGAAACGCTATAACGGTATTCGTTAAGACGGGATTCGACTGTATTGCAGTAATCCCTTACATAAAAATGTCCTTTTTCATTGAAAATGGCATTAGACAGTCCAAAATTTATTATTGTTTTCACAATTTCGGGACACTTTATATCAGAAAATATAATTGAAGCTCTCTCTCTAGCAACGTTGTAAAGAAAAGTGACAAGAAAGGTAGTCGGATACCTTAAGAAAGTCAAGTTACGTTTGGCTCTAATCTCGAAACACAAGAACACACACACAAGAAAATTCTCGATTAAATTCTACCAAATCCTTGTCACATTCTTAAACGTAATTGGTGCTGCCATCTAGTGAGTAGTGAATTTCCTTACTCCTATATAGCTTCGGAAAAATTATTACACAGGTAAAGTGCGTCGATTTTTCTCTTCTGTTTTCTTACAATTTCCGGATAAAGATATTAACATTAATTAAATGAAAGATCTCTCACATTCTTGACCATTTTCCGTACGTAGCTCAGGGCCTTTCAAGTATTAGGGATCATTCAAGTATTATGTAAGCAGATTTGCAGCCATTTTTGACCCCCCTTCCCCCCTTGTCATCAAAACTCAGCAAATCCGAAACCCTTCTCCTTTCTCGATGCTGACGTAATACTTGAATGACCCCCTTGCGTCAGCAAATTTTTAGCCATTTTTGACCCCACCTTGTCAGCAAAATTTCGTCATCAGCTCTGCCCCTCTGAATCCAACGCATATTGGTGGGATCAGAGACGTACACGGGGGAAGGGGGGGGGGCATAGGGGAGTTCTCTCGTGCCCCCGCCACGGTCACCCCAAAATGTTCGAGTAATGGAATAGCGCAGAATGTGGACAGAAAAGCTAGAAGATAAGTACCTATGCACAAACATTTGCCCGCGCAAAAGATATTTTAAGTATCTTTTGCGCGGGCAAATTTTTGTATTTGTATTCCTTTCACTAATTGTGAATAAATAATTAGATAAGTAACTTATCTAATTAATTAATTCACAATTAGTGAAAGGAATACAAATAAATACAAATACAACGCCACAACAGGCAAAATGCCCAACGAGGTGGCTGATAAAAAGATGCCCATAAAAATATGGTTGTCATATGTTTCAAAAATACAGCAACTCAATTAAAAATGCAATTAACACAAATTACAAACAATATATACACATGATAAAATATTATACAATGCCCATAAAGAATACTTA
The DNA here is from genome assembly GCF_987345545.1 of Pholcus phalangioides. Taxonomy (NCBI): domain Eukaryota; kingdom Metazoa; phylum Arthropoda; class Arachnida; order Araneae; family Pholcidae; genus Pholcus; species Pholcus phalangioides. The sequence goes on from NW_028301611.1 coordinate 2,364,066, forward strand.
TGGTTGTCTTATTCTAAGAATGGATAGAGCTTCTCGATTTACCCCAACATGTTTATCGTATTTCTTTTTAAACGTGTCAATTGTGTTACAATTTACTACCTCCGGGGGTAAGCTATTCCATTTATTAACAACCCTATTGGAGAAAAATTCCCTGCGACACCATAACCTTGCATTGTCCTTCACCAATCGATACTGGTGTCCCCTTGTAAAAGCGGTTGATTGGCGGTGTACTAAAAGTTCATGGTCCATCCTATCCATCCCATTGAAAATTTTGAACACTTCGATCATATCTCCTCGACACCTGCGTTCATCCAATGTAAACATATTCAAAAAATGAAGTCTCTCTTCATAACTCAAGCCCTGTGTGCCAATAAGGACACGCGTAGCTCTTCTCTGCACCCCTTCAATCAAGTCTATGTCCCTCTGTAGGTATGGTCTCCAAAACCTTACAGCATACTCCAGTCCAGGACGAACTAAGCCTCGAAAAAGCGGAAGAATGACTTTAGGAGAACGCGAAGAGACCTTTTTGAAAATGAGACCAAGCATTCTATTCGTTTTTTTGACCACCGCTGAACTATGTTCAGAAAACCTAAGTCGCTCGTCAATGAGAATTCCCAAATCGGTGACTCTAGTTGCATCCGGGATAGTGACACCATTCAACTCGTAAGAGAACCGTGGGTTGTTCGAACCAAAATGAGCTACCATGCACTTATCAACGCTAAACGTCATGCTCCATTCATTTGCCCATGCTGCTATCCTGTTTAAGTTGGTCTGGAGCAACTCCCTATCGCTTTGATTCCCGATTACCCCCATTAGCTTCACATCATCTGCGAATTTGTTAGTAATCCCATCGATACCCTGATCGAGTTTATCGATAAAGAGTGAAAAAAGTATGGGGACTCGTTGTAACAAATAAATTTAGATTAGATGGAATTTAAAAACTGATAAAAGAAACAATTTGAGAATTAATAAATGAAGTTTTTTTTAGAACTAATAAATAATCTGAATCAAAGCAAGATTTAATTTCATATATTCAATGAAAGAATTTCATAATTGCTGATAATTTATTTATTTTTTTAGAATTTCTGAAAGAAATGATTCTTTAATTAACGGAAATTCCTAATTGATTAAATAATTTCAGAATCAAATGATGGAAAAATAATTTCTCATAATTATCGAAAATTCAGAATTTGTAATGATTGGGGAAATAATGTGTCAGAATAAGCAAAAAAAAAGGGTCACAATTAATCATGTAAGCAATCAAAATTTATGGAAATAATTTTTCAGAATCAACGAAAATTCAGAATGTGAATGATGTAAACAATCCCAGAATTGGCAAAAATTAAGCATCAATGAAAATCGTTAATTCAGAAAATTAACGACGGAAATAATTTTTCAGAATTAGCAAAAATTCACGTATAATGATGACCATAATCTTAGACGCTCCTGGGAGCACAGGAAGCCATTTTTCCAAGCTGCAGCCCTGTGAACTTCTCACTTATGAGCAGGCCCGTCATTTGGGGGGGAGGGGGAGGTGGCTTTTGAAAATACACTAAAAATAGTATATATATATACACACAAATATATATTTATAATTATAAATACATTGAGTACGTGTTCTTTGCCGCCCCTCCTCCCGGACAAAAGTTGAAATGACGGCCCTGCTTATGAAGGCCAGAAAAAAAAAAGAGAAAGCTTGAGAATATCATCACATTTGTTCTGACAAGAGATTAATTCCTCCGTTTCTACAGATTAACAAATAAGAGAAAACAGAGGTATAATCCACACTCATAAACCAACATTCTGATAATGAACACGCATCCGTAAAACGATTATATCGAGATCAAAAGATGACGAACATCGCGTTTTTCAATTACGGTCCACACACCCGTTACAACACGAGAAACAAAAACGGTATATGGAACCGTAGAGGAAAAAAAAAAGCATTAAACGAGGCCAACACAACACACGCTTGATAATGTGCTTCCCAAAAAAAAAAAAAGCCTCAAACCAACATCCATGACGAGAGAGAGAAGCGGCATAAAACACTTCCATCCCACCAGATTATACATAAGCGCATTTGCTCTCTTTCTTCCATCTTCAACTCCTAGAGGAAAAATGACACGCTACCTGCCACTCGGTAGCCAAACAAATGACAATACATGCTATGTAGTATTCGAATTCTGCGGCACAGGACGGCGGGGGGAGAACTGTCTGGGAAGAAGTGAAGCATTGGACCCAGAACACTCCCTTGAGGAACGCCATATGGTGCCGGGAAAATCCCGGAGAACGAAGTGTTTTTCCTTCTATTTTACCTCTGAACCCACCATCTACGAATCCTCCGCCACGTTACGATTGCCTCTACCCCTAAGGGTTTTGATAAACTATCTATTCTCACGGAAGCGATGAATGCATTACGAAGGAGGAGAGGATTCGTCTTCTATTTATCTTTTATCCACGAAATTTTCTCAATTTCAGCCATGTTTTTTTCCCTCCCTTCCTTTCATATTCAACGTATCTTTCTAGCTAATAAGAGTTTTCACGGAACGCAAAACACACATAAAAATTTATTATACAATATGAATGTTGTGTAAATAATGTTAATCTCTCTCTCTCTCTCTCTCTCTCTCTCTCTCAAGAATGAAAATATGAACTTTAATTACATTATCTCAAAGTTTATACACGAGAAAATACGTAAACACGCTTCTTTGGAGGAGGAAAAAAATGAATTTTGATGCAATAAAAATACGATGCAAATACAGTTTTCATCGTAAAGTAGGATATGTAAAGAAAATGTTTACGACGTGAGCGAATTGGAGTTCATAACTTCAATTGTAGTACTCGTGATTAGCTTTCCTGTACCTTTCTCGATCGAAGGCCCGTTCTTCCTCCTTCAGTGACTTGTTCTCTTTGTCGAGGAGTGCCTTCAACGCTTCCCGACGTGCCTAAAAATTGTGGCACACAATGAGATTGCATTTATATATATCTGTGAATTAGTTTGAAATAAACAATATCTGCTGTTCTTAATTCAAATAGGCAACCCCCTCACACATGCATGGGAAAACCTACATCGATTGAGGATTCTCAAGAGAGCTATCACAAGTAGTATGTCATGGATCATTGGCGTACGCAAAGGGGAATTATAGAGTTATTTTGCAGGAAAAAACGTTAACCCCCCCCCCCCTCTTGAGAAGAAAAAAACATTGAAACCCCCCCGAGAAAATTCTGCGAACGCCTATGCCATGGACCATTTGCTGGTGCAGATGAAAAAGCACGTGCATTGGTTTATTGGTAGGTACTTTTTCGGAGATCGTACTGGACGCGCAGTAACTGTAAGCACTGACCGCTAATGTGAAATTTCGCAGAATTCTCTCACCCCATTGTGATTTGAACGCCATTTGAAGCCGCTCTTGACGGTGTCCAAGATCCATAGGCGGATCGATCGCCTCCGTTCACTAAAAAACATATCGGCGGCATAGGCGGAGGCCACCACACCGTTCGAAGAACCTGCATCGGTTTAAGTTAAAGTGTGCTATTATTCTGACGTGTAGTAAAGGTTACTAAAGTCAGGGCTTGCTCAGTCCACGGATGTACATTACTGCTACACCACGCACCAATTCCTACCATATCGATACATTGCAATTTACTGCCCTTACAGAGAGTTGGAAATGAAGGCGTCATCTATCAGTGGCAGCCTCGAATATCGTTAAGAAAAAATATCTCGTTATCTATATTCTTCCTCCTGGTTCGAACCTGGCTGCAACCATCACAATGGTAAACGAGCATCTTAAGCCTCACCCTCAAAACTGGCTCTGAGTAATTTTTGAGCATTTAGTTTAAAAACTATACTTCTACGACGGACGCGGACGGACGATTGATGAGATAAAGGCCGCATTAGCACTTGCAGGACACCCTGTATATCCCAGTATACTAACGGAATTCAGTTCTATTTTTTTTCACGAAATGCGGCTGGCTGAACAACTCCCGACTTTTTAACCTCTGCGCTTCGGGGAGATACACAATATGTATAGTGTGACCATGGGAAGATGGCCTCTGACCTTGTGTGACCTTCGTCATGAAAATATACGACTCCATTCTTCAGCAGGAAGAAAGTGGGGGGGGGGGGGAAATAGAGACTGAGAACTCCCGCAGCAACCCAGGAGGATGTTTATTTTTTTCCCCTCCATTTCTCTCTACTGAAGAAACGACCCTGAATTTTCGTGATGAAGGACATGCGAGGTCAGAGGCCATAAAGGGCACAGTGGGGGGGGGGGGGGACTTGGGGGGTCTTGTCCCCCGTTTACAGAAAATGACCGAAAAAAAGGGATAAAGATGGCCAAATCTATTGTTCTATCACTTTGGTCCCCCTCCGAAATGAAAGTGGTCCGCCCCGAACGAAATTTCTGGCTACGCTCCTGGAGGCCATCTTTACGTGGTGAAACTATACCTCATTTTTGATGGTTTCAAATGGTTTTTTAATGCCTTTTTCTCAGTTTAAAACCTGGCGGTGCATGTAAGAGAGTGTACCTAATTCTAATGTTCTTAGTAAAGATATGGACCCAAATTAATTAATATATATATATATGCAGTCGAATCCCGTTTTAACAAACACTTCTTTAATATCCCAGATAGCTTTGCATAGGAACAATGCAAAGATCTCGCATTCCTTTATAACTACATTTGGTTTTAACGAAGTGATTCCTCCGGTCTCTTGGAGTTCGTTATAACGGGATTCGACTGTACAATTAACACACAAATCAATCGAAAAATATATTTCTTAACCGTTAGTTTTGGCTGAGGTGTACACAGGTTAAGAAATTAGGTGTACTCCCCCCCCCCCCCTCCTACATCAGCACGCGCACTTTCGCCAGGGTTGTCAGTTAAAATTGGTTGCTGTAGTACAGAGGTATCCACTACCTCTGGCCCACCAATGGGGTTTATTCCCGCCCGCGAAAGATGTTCCGGTAGAAAAATATCAATACATACAAAACGATAAACAACACCGAGGCTCTGACCATATTTCTTTCATAAAATATACGTTATAGTGCCAAAAAAGTGGCTAAAGCAAATAAGTTGCCAATTACAGCCGAAAAAAAAAACTTTCAAAAAAGCAAGTACACTTGCGTGCAAACAAATACCCAAAAAATTGTCGAAGGCAAGTAAAAAATGCCAACGATCCCTAAAATTGCTGAAAAATCGCCAGTCGCCGAAAATGACGGGTAATTAAGGCAAAATACCGTATAATTCGCCATAAAAAAGGCGTGTATGTTTGGCACATGTGAGATGAATTATGTTTATTTGACTAATTAATTATAATGCCATAATTGTCATAATGTAACTTGTTGGAAAAAGAGGAAAGAACGGGACACGTTATAAAAAAGTTGGTACGGCCACAAAATTACTGGAAATACAGTCGAATCCCGTTATAACGATCTCCAAGAGACCGGAGAAATCACTTCGTCGTAACGAATTTTCGTTACAAAGGAATTCTAGGTTTTTGCATTATTCCTATGTAAAATTATCTGGGGGGGGGGGGAGAGATTAGAGAAGTGTTCGTTAAAACGAGATTTTCGCTGTAACGGTATTCGTTAAAACGGGATTACACTGTACTAGTGAGTTTTTATATACAATTAAGTGTCTGGCTCGAGATAGACAGAAATATCAGGCCAGTGGGCACACCCCCCCCCCACCCCCGTGATATAGTACGTGCCAACTCAGTTAATACTCACCAAGATGACAGCTTTGCTGATCTGTTTCTCCTCGAGTGTCAACGTCTTCATGCTCGACCCCAACGATTCCATTTGCAGCTTGGTCACCTCACCTTCCACGTCCCAATTGGACTTGACCACGACTTCCGCATCCCTTCGGAAAAAGAGATTAGAATAACATCCTTAGAGCAAGGGCCGCAACTAGATGCTTGGTCATACGGGGCAAGTGCGCATTTTGGCACCCTCCCCCTTGTAATGTTGAAGGTAAGGTTTGAGAATGAAATTTGCGCCTCCTTTGGTGCCCATCGCCCGGGGCAAGAGTCCGCCTGCAACCCCCCCCCCCCTCCCTAGTTGCGGCCCTGCTTAGAGCATTTTTTTTTTAAGACTTCATATTTTAACTTGCAAAAATAGGCGGCGTAACATCATCTGGTTTACATTTAACGACAGCGGCGTCGTAGGTCCGAGCTTCACGTCTGTGCTAGTCGTCTCAATGCAGGAGTAGGTGCAAATGGCTGTGCCTATTCTCAGAGCAGGCCTATCTACAAATCGTCTCGTGAGTAGTTTCGTAGCTTCTTTTTCAAAAAGCTCCAATATTGTTCAGAGATACGGTGATTCAGTCTGAAGTTGCCATAAAGTTACAGTCGAATCCCGTTAAAACGAACTCCAAGAGACCGGAGAAATCACTTCGTTAAAACGAAATTTCGTTATGAAGGAATTCGAGATCTTTGTATTGTTCCTATGCACTAAAACGAGGTTTTCGCTATAACGGTATTCGTTAAAACGAGATTCGACTGTATATCTCCACGTTTTTCAGTTGTTATGGGGCCACAACAAGAGACGACATGCATTGTGTTTTACTTCCGCGCCAACTTCCTTCTAGTCTTATTTTATCGACCACCCTTTCATCCAATTTATCACCCTGGGTCGACAATGCGTTTGTTGTTCTAGCATCAGGGCCGTGTGTTCAGGACCGCAGCTAGGGTAACTGAGGGGAGGGTCTGGTGCTTCGTGTGCTAGGTTAGAAAGGGCAGCACGATCCAATCCACACGGGTAAAAGGCTTACATTCCGGAAGGGACAGAGCCCCGGGTCGTCCTGTCTAGTCTGACAGGTTAGAAAGGGCACCAGAGATTTACCTTTTAACTGCTCCTTCTACATTACATGGCATATCGACGCCAAAATTCCCGCTTGCATCGGCTGACAGAGTATCTAGTTGTGGGTGGCCCCCGACGTCTTAACCACTTTACGATCGAGGACGTAATATTGCGTGCAAACGCCCCGCGGAATAAACTCAAACAAGCTGTCTCTCTGTTTTCTTTCCACTCCCCTCGTCATCGGGAAGCTTTGTTGTAACCCCCTACGAAGTTGTTTATTTTCACCTTCCTTCTCCATGCAATTATTAGTGATTTCTTTTCACCACATATGATGTATCCTTCTATTATATACAGATATGAGCAAAAAAGAACAGGTAGGGTAAGGTTGAGAGGCAAATCTACTTCGTACACACGTGGTCTCTCTTATTATCTGTACTTATATATTATAGTTTTCCCTTCATTTTTTTCCTTCCTTATCTTCAACTTCTTTCCCCTTTTTCTAAGGTGCAGTTAGATTAGGACAGTTTCCCAACCTATTTTTTGTGTCATCGCCCCCTTCTTCAGAAATTTCTTTTCTTTCATCGCCCCCAACGCAATCTAACCCATAGTATCCTATGTTATACCCGTAGCTTCTATCGCCCCCCCCCCAGGGGGCGTTAACGCCTACGTTGGGAGTCACTGGGTTAGGTCAAGGATATCGCCCATTCGTCAGAGATCATACGAATTTGTTGTCAATACCTTGTAAGCGAAGGGGTTAACTATGGGGGGGGGAGGTCTCGGGCAAAGCGATATACTGAAACCCTCCCCCTCCCTAGCTGGATGTATATTACTACCTATAAATTTATATCTCTTGGAAAATCATTACAACGAATCTCATTATCACAAGGTTCTTTTGAAAATAAGGCTCTCCACGCTGGGGGCCATGCGTTAAGAAGGATACAGTATAGTATACAATACGAATCATTCACGGAATACTCAGTAAAATTTGAAAATACAAAAGAAACATTAGTTACGCGTATTTCATAAGGGCTGCAGGGATCCCGGGCCAGATTAACACTGATTTTAACCTTCGCTTATCAAATTAGTTGCCTAAGAGCTTTGGCCCCGGTTTTTTGCGTAGTTACGACTCTGTAGGGGGCGAGGGAATATAAAATTTTTTGGAACAATTATTTTAGAAAAACGAATGACTCACTTGTCCAGGGCAGATTTCAGAGTGTTCGCTGCTGCATCAGCCTGAAAAGAAAAAAAAAAGAGAAATGGTCGCATGTATTCAGCGATTACTGAGGAAGTGACCGCATATACGGTAATAGGAATCGGGCCTACTGGATGAGCAGCATATGTGGGGATTATTATACATTTACCTCTCGCTCCTTGAAAATCTTGTCAAACATATCCGTGCGACGCTTCGATGGCGGATTCTCGTACCGAAAACTCGTCGCGTACAGTCGGTTGTTCAGATCCAAGCGGCGATGGCCGAAATCTCCCATTTTCTCCCGTAGGTATGTACCGTACCGTATCTGCCTGCGTCTCACTCTTTTATCGTAGACTCGCCTTTTGGATCGAGTCTCGAAATGTCGAACTCAGTGTTACGTGGAGCTTCGAGAAAGATTTCGACTTCTCAATTTGCTGCTGGAAAAAGAAACAAATCAATTTAATCAGGAAAGCCTTTGTGGTGGCTGGTGATGAGTGCATGTGAAAAGTTAAATTTATTCAATGTGTCACAACAGGTAAACATGGTAAATTAAGTAATTAATCTTCACACCAATAGCTAACGTTAGTTGTCCAGAGCACCGTTTGATACTAAACAAGCTGACCATATTTGCTCAAGAAAAAATATAGTGCATTGAATATACCATGGACCCCGTATATTGGGGGCTGACAGGGCTCTAGACCTGGGGCCCCGGGACAGTTCTCATCATTTTTTGCTTTTTTCACGCTATAAGTTAATTACAGAAGGGGCCCATTAAAAGTCTGACCGGGGCCCGCAAAAGATCCCAGCCTAGGGGCCCCGCTACAGGACGTGGGGGGCCATGCATGGACCTACCATCCTCTGATGCTTTGTAAAGAATAATCAAACTGTTCAAAGACCCGAAGCTTGTTTGAAGATTGAATAAGCATCATTTTTGCTCCTTGTGACGGGGGGGGGGGGGGGGAAGAGAAATAACTCACTACTACTAGTACTACGTAACCGAACATGCACCTCTACTGAATTTCTAACGAATCGGCACATGCAGGAATGTGTGTTCTGAGTATGTGTGCAGTCCTAAAGTATTTATGTTGTCGAGTTGCTCTTTGTTCCGTGTTCATGCTGCCATCTGGCTTCCATTTTCTAAAACAAGGATGGGATTGGTTGATTTTTTTCCATGTTTTGTCAGTATCGGGTTGTAGCCGCTGTGGTGGTCGAGTGGTCATAGTGACGGACTCGCGTCGCGAGGTCCCGGGTTCGAACCCCCACCGTCGCTACGGTGGTGGTCAGCTGATCCTCGTTGGCCTCTGGGTGCTTCCGCGAGCGTGGTCGTCGCTGTCTTGGAACCCCTGCGGGGTCTTGAATCGAAATGCCAGCTGGGCCTGGATCCCGGGAGTGTTTCTCCTAGCATGGCCCAGCCGCTAGGTAATCCACTTATATCGCACAAGGGACAGAGCAGGGGCCATGTTTGGTTTGGTGATCAGCTGAAGTTGGTTTTTTTTTTGTGGTTCCCAACTTCAAGGCGGAAATGCGAGCCGATCCCCCCCCCCTTTTAAAAAGTCTCGCCACAGAGAGCAACATGCCCACAAACAGTAGAAATGCAATTCAATCATAACACATCACTCACTTCACTTCTGAAATATAGATGGCAGCACTCAAAAATCAAACAACACTACATACGCACTCAGACTGTGAGATACACACAGTTGCACATTTCTGGCACAACTCACCTGGTAGTAAATCGCCTATAGGTGGTGATAGACTTGAGTTGTGCTCGGTTTGAAAGAAAGAAAGTATCGTGTTGTAGGCCTGCCTGCTCTCTCTGCGGAGAAGACAGGCTCACATTCGTGCCTCGAAGCTGGAAAACCAACTTCAGCCGACCACCACTGTGCCGTAAACGGGGTTCGAACCTCGATCCTCCGGAAGCCAGTCCAGCACGATGCCCACACGACCGTACAGCGGCAGAACTCACTGGAGGCCAAAACACCAGCGCCGCGGCTCGGGGGGGGGGGGTCCGAACTAAAAAAGGGGGCCAACACAAAAATCAGATCTGGTTTAAACTTTCGAAAGTAAGCCTGTCAATTTTTCTGGTTCGAGCCTCAGAAAAATCACTTATCCCGGGGTGGGGGGGGGCATGATGTTCTCAAGATGGGACTCGTTAAACGTCGTAAGCCATAGCTGTGCCAATTCCTGCCCAAGGACAATTGGGACTTCCAAAATAGTGACCAGATAAGCAGAGTGACGTGTTAACCGGGTGACGCACTAACGAGGATTGACTGTATTACGTAAGCAGATTTTTAGCCATTTTTTTACCCCCCCCCCCGTCAGCAGATTAGAATATTTCATACCATCAAAAAGGGTGGTTGATGACGTAAGCAACTTTCAAACCCCCCTTGTCATCAAAATTCAGCAAATCCGAACCCCCCCCCCCCCTCGATGCTGACGCAATACTTGAATGACCCCTCACCCAAATTTCCGCAAATCAGAATCCACAATCTACACCGTCACGTCAGTGTAGTGTGGTTTCGGATTCTACACTCGCGATGACGTCGCGCGCTTTTTATACATTAGTTTTCGAAAAATAATCACAATATGATCACAAAAAAGAGCATGACATACTTTCGTTTTATTATCCGAAAAAAGTGATTTTCCTTGCGAAATAAACGGTCGAATGACGTCTTTGGCGCACCAAATAACATTCAGCATTTTCACGATCGCAACTCAATTATGAATTCACACATTAAAATGTTCTCACACTAATAACGTTTTAAATCCTCTGCAGGGGGGTCTGAATTATAATTATCAATTATCATACGAAATATAGAATTTAGGTCGGAAAGGAAATCACCGAGATGGTGTATCATTCGTTAAATTCTCGAAACTCGATCAATCGGTGATTGAGTTTACAACAATATCCAGTAACACCGAATAATTTATATATTATATAGTGCGGAAATTATTTATATATTGTAATAATTAAAGGGGGGGGGGAGAGAGGCGAACGTAATTTGAATTATTCCTCAGTTCTTCGGGAATCGAGGTACATTCCTGTCATTTCGCCGAGCGGGAAACAACACAAGTAATGGAATTTATACTGAAACATGCTATTTTGAACGATGAAATTCACTTTATAAAATACACTTACTCGTTTACGCGCGTAAACATCGATGTCCCGCTCAAACAATAATAATAAACACGATGTGCGTCATGACAGCGCTGCTAAATAATGGGAGGGAAAAAAATTCCCTTCGATGCGTGCCTGTGATTGGCTATATGAAAGCACGGGGAAGAAAAAATTCCCTAAATGTTTACTTTTCTCCCAGATCGACACGTGCGGTCCTTTTTTTTTTTTTTCCTTCGTACGCGCGTACATACGTCGCCTCGTGTCTCAATTTCCGCTGTCCTTCTGATTTCCGCTGGCCGCGAAACAGAGTGCTGCCCTGCGTCGTGTCGCGAACGCCGCGCGCGGCTCAATTTGCGCTTTGCCTTAACATCCGTAAAACGATCTAAAGCCGGGTTTGTTTTTTTTTCCTAGGAATAGGTTTCTTGCGCCGCGTGCACCATTTTGCGCCGGCAGAAACGTGTTACATAATTACGATACGCGTTTGTATTTTCCTAGCGTGGCGCATCAGATCAGGACGGCTACATTATAGTACTATATGGCCTTGGCATCAGCTATTCTGTCGTCTGCATGCTCCGGTTTGAAGGGAAGGAAAAGAAAACACGCAAGAGTGAAGAGAGCATCGGAATAAAACGCGCGGCTCACGACGCATTTGACTCCTCCAGAAGCAGCCGGCCAATCACGCCCGACGTAAAGCGCTATCGTGAGGCGTATTGCGCTCTGTAGGAAAACTGTCATGCTGCTGCTTTTCTTATTGGTGAGTGGATGGAGTGTCGCGCTGGGCGAATCACGTTGTGCGCGGAACAGAAAACCTGCTCCTAGGAAAACCTGTATTACGGGCAATGGCGTATTTACGGGGGGGGGGGGTTAGCGTGCTGTAGCCAAGGCGGAAAATTCGAGGAATGAGTGGCCAAAAAAATTAATAGAATGGGAGAAGGGCTTCAACATTTTTATAACTCTCTCAACAAATCCGCATCTGCCCCTGGCAACTATGGACTAGGTGAATGAATGACCGAGAAAGTGACCTAGGGAGTTTGCAAGCACGGGAATCACCGAAAGGGTGACATAGAGCGTAAGCAAGCATGTGCATGGCCAAAAGTCCTTCAATGTGAGGGACTAAAGTCAGTGAGTGAATTAGAGCGCTTGCAAGCATGTGAATGACCAAAACAGTCATCTATAGCATGAATGACTAGAACAGTGACCTATAGCATGAATGACCAAAACAGTGACCTAAAGAGTGAATGACAAAAAGTGATCTCGAACGTGTGCAAAGCTTGTGAATGCAAGTGTGAAAGCATGTGAATTAGAAAAAGACTGACCTAGAGCATGTGTAAATGACCAAAAGAATGACCTAGAGCATGTGTAAATGACCAAAAGAGTGACCTAGAGCATGTGTAAATCACCAAAAGAGTGGCCTAGAGCCTGTGTATGACCAAAAGAGGGACTTAGAGCATGTGTAAATGACTAAAAGAGTGACCCATGAATCAAGGAAACATGCCAGAGAGCAACCAAAAGAATGACCTAGGGCGTGTGGAAGTATGTGAGTGACCACAACATTTGCAAACACGTAAGTGACCAAAATAGTGTGCATGCATATGAGTGAGCAAAACAGCGTGCAAGTATCTGTGAGAAACAAAAATAGTGTGCAAACATGCGAATGATTGAAATAGTGACTTAGAGACACAGGTAAACATGCACGGGGGCGGGGGACCATGTTATACCACTGGGTGGTGAATTCGGGGAAAGAATAGACAAGAAAAATTAGACTACAATAGCAAATTTTTGCAACTTTTTTGGTAGATGACGTCGATGTATAGTTTACAATTATTAAAAGATCAAAAATATACATCAGATTACATATACGATAGAAAATGAGTGAGAAAAAAATCACCTTCGTTCATAAGGGGTCGTTCAAGTATTACGTCAGCATCGAGGTAGGGGGTTTCGGATTTGCTGACTTTTGATGACAAGGGGGAGGGGGATTTGAAGATTGCTTACGTCATCAACCGCCCATTTTTGAAGATATGAAATATTCTAAGCTGCTGACGAGGGGGGGGGGGGGATCAAAAACGGCTGAAAATCTGCTTCCGTAATACTTGAATGGCCCCTAAACTCAATTTACTCAATATTTTACATTTATTATTAAAAATTACATTTATTCAATATTTTACATTAGGACGCATGTGTGTCCTTTGGTCAGGGCCGCAGCTAGGGCGGAGCAGACGTGTCTCGTGCCCCGGGCGCTGGACCAGAGAGGGCGCAAATTTTATTCTCAAACCTCTCCTTCAACATTACAAGGGGGAGTGCCAAAATGCGCACTTGCACCGGGTGACCAAACGTCTAGTTGCGGCCCTGTCTTTGGTCCTCAATGGGTTAACGGCCGAGAAAAATACAGGAAATCGCCAAAAAAAAGCAAAGATGTCACTGCAGCGGAACCTCCTATATCAGGCACTTCCCATAGGTCGATCTGCGACACCTCCCGTTAATTAACGGGCTTCAACGCACTTTCCCACCTGTTAACGGCTAAAATCACCGATGCCGAGAAATACATCCCGACTTCTTTTACGGCAACACCCCCCCCCCCCCCCGCCGCTATCCACTGCGATTCTCAGTAAAGCTTTATTTCAATCAAGCAATTGGCAATTTTTCAATGATTTCCTCACAAAATGCAAGTTTGCTCTTTCCATTGGAAATATCTCTTGTAACAACTGGTGCTTTTCTGTGTTTACTTATACAGCGGAACCTCTCCTAACGGACACTTCCCGTTAACGAATCTGGTCCCCCGGTACTCTCCGTAAGCGGACAGTAAAATCAAGAAAACTCTGATTTCTTCTCTAAACTCTAATTTATCAACTTTTAGTCATAAAAAAAAAGAATTTACCATATTCAATTAAGATGTTTAGTTAATCTGAAACTCGTATTGGTCATGATGATAAATTATTAATTAATTAACTTATCACTACGCTCCAAGGTGATGGATTCGAATGGTAATATTGGTTTTGTTTGTTGATAGATAACGTGTGAAGAAAGCCAACATTCCAAGACTGACAATGTTATTTCGAATGTTTTATCTTTTCTTCGCAATTATATTAACTTATTTTTTGTTAAAACATATGTGTACTACGCTTATCATGCGTGGGTAAAATTAATTAATTGGTTTAATGAAGAGAAGAGTTTCTCCATATTTATCAGACTTTTCCAACTTTACTTGGGGGGATCACGCATAAGGGGCCGTTCAAGTACAACAGAACCTCGATTATCCGAACACATCGGGACCGAAGGGTGTTCGGAAAATCGATTTTTTTTTAGACTAATTCGATAACGAAGAGAAAAACAATTGAAATTCACCAATTAAATGATAACCTCCTGCCCCCCGGCAAAACCGTGATAAGGACTGTTTTGTTGTCAAGAAAACGCACTCTTCCCGGATCTAGGGCCGTAACTAGGACTTTTGTCGCCCGGGGCAAACAGGATTTTGCCGTTCTACAACTTTAAAACTCGACAATTTTATGATGTCTTTCTTTGTTTCCACCTAAAATTGTCGTCCCTTAAATTTTTCCACCTGGGGCAGTTGTTCCTCTGCCCCCCTCCAGTTCCAGTCCTGCCCGGATCCGCCTCTACTTACATCTATAGCTCACAGGTACAGTATGTACAATTGTTTGAAAGTGGGTTATTGTACAAAAGAAGGAAACTATCGAGTTGGAAGGTTAGAGGATTCTCAAGTTTCAAGAAAATACCAACTGTTGGGCATCATTAACTATTGAAAACTGAAAATGAGTTAGGTCGAAAATGTGTTCGGTTGACCGAGTTGTTCGGAAAATTTAAGTTCGGATAAACGATGTTCTACTGTATTACGTCAGCAAATTTTTAGATATTTTTGACCCTCCCCCCCGTCAGTAAAATTTCGTCTGCACTGCCCTCCTATCTCCTAACGCATATTGGTGGGATCAGAAACGTAAGCGGGAGGGGAGCATAGGGGGCTTCTGCGGCCCCCCCCCCCCGACAAAAAAATATTTTTTAATGTACAAAATAAATGACCCGTGGCACAATTCCAGAGCATTTAAGTGGCCCGTGGCACAGTTTCAGATCACTGAAGTAGGCCTGAAAGATCACTTTCACATTCAAAGATCACTTAAGTAGGCCTGAAATATCACTTTCACATTCAAAGATCACTTAATTAGGCCTGAAAGATCACTTTCACATTCAAAGATCACTTAAGTAACCCGCGACACAGTTCCAGAACACTTAAACGATCCGTGGCACATTTAGAGATCCCTTGAGTAACATGTGTCATAGTTTTAGAGCACTTAAGCGGCCCCCAGTACTAGCCTACGTCACTCGAGTTACCCGCGTAACATTCCCAGATTACTTGCGCTTAAAAGTGATCCGTGGCATAATTGCAGATTGCGTTGCACAGTTCCAGAGCACTTAATCGGCCACACATTTCCTGAGCACTTGAAGAATCCGTAAATTATTTAGAGATCGCTGAAGTGGCCCTGTGAGGGATTTATCATCAGGGAGAATGTTAGTTCAAGTACCCACGAACTAGCGAAAGATGTTTCTCATTTTTGTGGTAAGATGTCATCAAGAATATTTCATATTTTCATAGTGTGGGGTTGATGACGTAAGCATCATCCAAACCCCCCCCCCACCTTGTCATCAAAACGGAAACCCCTCTCCCCCCCCCCCATCGATGCTGACGTAATACTTGAATGATCCCTAATCGCCGGCGAAGGTGATAAATGTAGTGAAATTTAGTCAAACTTTCTTTATATCGAGACGATTCATGATTATGCATATACCGGGTGTCAGCGAACAGGGGGTGGCATTTTATTGGCGAACCGTTGATCCTAGAGGCATACTTCCAATTAGAAAAAATATCTAAATAACGTCTATATATATAGTACTCAGATATGTCATTCATGTTTTAAGGGGGTTGTATAATTATTATAATATAACAATTTACTTTTTATACGGTCCCAGTGTGCCCTGAAACCCAATTAGAAAGTTGTTGCCCTGTCTCCCCTGATGCCAACTAAGAAATTCCATATTTCTAAATACAATATTCACTGAGCTATTTGAATTCGAAAAATGGAGGAAAGTTGAGGAAAAAAAAAACAGCATTAAATGCGGAAAAACCGTTTTACTCGAATTTAAAACTGTTCTTTCTTAAATTTCCTACTTTTGTCGAATTCGAATATCTCAGTGAATATTGCATTTAGAAACCTGTTATTTCTTTTTTGGCATCAGGATAAACAGGGTAGAAACTTTTGTAACTAGGTTTTAGGGCACACGGGGAAGGTATAAAAAGTTTTTATTTTTTTTATTTTTATAACTATACAACCCCTTTAAACGTGAATGACATATCTGAGTACTACACATTATTTGGAAACTTTTTCTAACTGGAAGTATACCTCTAGGATCAACGGTTCGCCAGTAAACTGTTATTCCCCGTGTTTGCTATGCATCCTGTATAAACCACGGGTGCATCTCTTTTACAGTAGCATATTGTTACGAAAATTATCGGTAGCGCAATTTGTTATAAACCCCTCAAAATACCGTCAAGTGGGAGCGATGCCGAACCGGAAGTGTAGAAATACGCTCGAATTTTCTAGATCAATTCAGAAAATCTCGTACGGCTCAAGAAGGTGGCGCGGCCAGTTGTGAACTATGGTATAGTTTCCTCGAAAATTCGCTGTATCTTTAGAGACGATGCGGGAAATAGAGCGGGTGGTCTAAGTTGGACTTGAGCTCAGTGTGAGAATCTCTATTTTTCGACCGTGTGCTGTGTGCTTGTAAATACGTGCAAATAGCTGTTTTCTGTGAAATAAATCTGTGCGTGCTGAAAATTTTATCATCCTCTGCTTCTGCTTCTTTCAAGGACTTGTAAAATGTATATTGTTCCAGATAATTACATTAAAATGCACGGGAACCGATTGCGATCGAAACAAAACGTCGTATAAATATGAAAGTCGTATAAACGGGGTTGCGTTATACACCCTACCTCCCCATTAGCGGGCATTCTCCGTTAGCGGACGAATTTTTGGTGCCATGGGTGTCCGTTATCGAGAGTTTCTACTGTATTTAAGATCCTAACTATTCCTTAAGAAAATATGGGGAAGGTGGAAATGAATTTTCTTCCTACAATCGTCCCCCAAATATTACCAGTCGGGGAATCTTGTAGTCCGGTGGCCTATGTCAGTGAGTCTTAACCTTTTTTTGCCCGTGGCCCCCTTTGAACCATTTTTTTTTTTCTCGTGGCTCCCCTGTCTTACCCAGAGTCTTCGACCCTCATATAGAAGAAAGATCCTTTATACGTATTGAATTGATTTTTTTTCAGTGAATTTATAGTGAACGAAAATTTTACAAATAAGATTGACCTCCAGACCACTGGCCTAGAATTTGTTATTTGTTGAGCTCCCTGCTAGTCCGAGTTCTATTCAGGGACGTCTCAACATCATGGGCGCCTTAGGCAAAGTGATGCTATGGTAGTCCCATACTTAGCAGGAAATAAACAGCCTACATATTTCTTACTTATTTTCAAAATTTATTGTACTATACAAAATATCATAAGGTGGTGTCACTTATGGACATGAGACCCCCGGGCATGATCCCTCACAACAGTGGGACTGACAGAGCTGCCGGGCCTGATATGGTTTTCACCATTTTTTGTTTTTCACACTATAAATTTAATATAGAGGAGGGGTCTGTGAAAAATGTAGCCGGGGGGCCTGCGAAAAACCCCATCCTAGGGAACCTGCTGTAAAATATAGGTGGTGGGACCCGCCCGGGTGGGTCCATGCCCTAAGACGGCCCAGGGTTTTATGGGTGGTTTTTGTTATATGGTTTATTTAGGTTAACTCTTAGTGCATTAATTTTGCCATTACCTAATTTAAATAGAGGAATGCCGTGATAAGAGGGGGAAAGGGGTGAATAACCACCCAGGTTCTTTTATAGTTTCTGAGATTATATTATTACCAAAAATAAAAAAGAAAAGCCATCTCAACAAATAACAGAATACAGTGAATCAAGCAAGACAACATTTCAATAATTAAGAATTTAATTTTAAAAAAATGAAACATTGGTTCTAGGGGCCCCTTATGGAACGAAATTACAGAGATATTAATTGCTGGACACATGGACACACCGCGAACGGCGGCATCCCTGGGCGAAGATCCAGGATTGGACATTATCGTCAGATGACGGAGCCAACAAAATGGGGAGGGGGGGGGGGTATCTGAAAGATAGGTAAATTTAGAGTACTTTACCGAACTGTCCCACGGAGGATGAAGACCTCAGCTCATTCTCGTGTGGAATGCGAATTGTCTCAGGAAGACGGAAGGCAGGTGTCACTCACTGGAGCGATACGGACGGATCCATGGTGGTGGCTGACCCGTCGCTCATAGATGAAGAGCCGAATTTTCCGTCTTCACTGGTGACATCTAGAAACTAGAGCTCGGCACTGGTTGTTGATCCATGCTGATGCCCCGGTGGCTGGCTGATATCGTTCGTCGGGATGTGTCGCTCTTTTCAGTCGTTTACTGGTAATATCTGGAACTGGAGCTCGGCATCTTGGCAGGTAGTAAGGCCACGGCCCTGTCGCTGACCCATGGCGATACCGGCTTTCGCAACTTCCTCCCGGCTGGTTGAGGGAGGGGAGCTTTTTTTTTTTCAGTCGTGGGCAGGAGGATTGTCCGGACTTACGGGGGAGTAGGTGGCGAGGAGATCACGCAGCTTCAGGAGTGCACGTCCTACCTCAACCTCTCTCAGTCCCCAAACCTCAAAAAAGGAAGCCTCGTCTTCGTCAACTCTTCTCTGGATCCTCAACTTTCCGGTCTTCCGATTGGAGGCGGAGGGGTCACCAGATAGCCACGTCATGTCCTCTCGATGAAAACGCGCGAAAATGGTGACCCATCCCTGGGGGGAAAAGGAGGAGGGACTAGGGAAGGGACAGCAAGCAAAGTTTCATGTCGAAACACGATCATGATAGAAATCTGGAATTTGATGAAATTTGAATTTCTGCTGAAATTATTAGTTGAGAGTTCTGAGATCTTGAATTCGATTTCTTGATTTTATTCCCCGTCGAACGAGACCAATCGCTGCGTCGACGAACAGGGTCAAGTGGGACAAAAGAGGGATTTAACAATTTTAAAATATATAAAAAATAATACAATTTTCAGCCTCGCTGAAACATATAATAATTAATAAGAGTAATTAGTGACTGTGTAGTGTTTGTTTTTACGTGTGGGCCACATATGAATAGGGAGTATTTACGTGTGTAAGTATAATAAATAATAATCACAAAAATAAAAACACTACACCTTCCATTTTTCCCATTCTCCATAACATTTTGTAAGATTCTGTAAGTGTATAGTCACTAATATAAAAGCTTTATTTCTTCACACATTAATTTTTCTTCCCAGCTCTCTACAGCCCACCAAACCACCTGTCATGGCCCCTTTCTCCATTTTCTTCCGTGGCCCCCTTGAAGTATCCCAGTACCACTAGGGGGCCATGGCCCCCGGTTGAGAACCACTGGCCTATGTCATTCATGAGCTATTAGTTGATTTCTGCCACCGTTCATGTACGGAGCCATTCAATATATATATATATACGATCCAAGGAAGAAATATTCTCTTTGATTCCATAATTCAGGAGTAGAGCACCCGTCCAGCAAACGAGAGATCGGGATTCGAATCCCAGTAGAGGTAGAGATGAATTCTTTTCCTAAAATTATCATCTCTAAATCTTACGTCTTTCGAGGAATCTTGTATTAACAAGTGGAGAGGATATGTTTCTCAACATTGTGAGCAAACTTTTGATAATTCCAACTTCTGGTTCCCATTGCAATACTACATGAATGTTTCAAATATTTACCTCTAGATTCTTCGTGGAATCATAATAAAAGTATTCTATGTTGGGTTTTAATTACAGACAACTAACGTATGTACGTGATATGTTAATTGTTAAGAAATTATTTATTATTATTGTTAATTACGATTACTCTATTGCCTGGAGAAAAAAAACACGAGAAATATAAGGGACTTCAAATACGGGACATCGCAAGTTATCTCCAAAAAAGAAAGCCAAAGGTAAGCCCAGTTGCCACCTTTGCTTTCCTTGAATGGCTGAAAAATTTCGAATAGCGGGAAATGAAGCTTCTCTGTAAATTGTAGTGGAATAATATGGATTCTATGAAATAAAACTTTCAAGGTAAGAAATATGGGAGACGAATATTCTTATTCATAATTACAATTATCATAATACAATTTCTGAGTTGAAAAATAATTGAAGACCAGAAATGATAGACGCAGTAGGTGGCAAATGGCAAATTTCAAAGGGGATCAAAAAACAAGTTTCAGGCTTCATCGTCCAACGTGCTAAGTGATAGCTACAGATTCGTTTTCAACCTACTTAGAGTGAGTAAGGGCCGTATTCACCGACATGGTTTAAACCTGTAGTTGCAATTTTTGGATAAGAGATCAACATTGATTGGTTAAAACCCTGAATTTAACCAATCCGTGTCGATCTCTTATCAAAAAATTGTGACTATAGCTTAAACCATGTCGGTGAATACCGCCCTTAGACACTCACATCGTTTCTCAGGTTGACAACCCTAGACATTACTATGTTTTAGTAGTTCTATGTTTTTTAAGTTCTTAACCTATTTTTCTTTCTGCACCTCCTTGGATAATGCGTTTAAAAAACGTTGAAAATTCAGTTTTTTTTATCTGTGATTAATTACATTAATTATCGATTAATTAATTTCTATGAGTTCTTTTACTTATTATTTAATACAAGATATACAGAAGACTGGATGTTGTGAAGATATTTATTATTTGAGATGTTAATTTTTTAAGGAAGGAAAAAACTAACTAACTTATTTAATGTCCTTTTCGGTTATGTTTAGTTTTCGCAAAAAAACTTTAAAAACTTGAAACCAAAATAAAAACTTACCATTTTTTTAAAATTTAGAGAAAAAGATTCATTGAATAGTTGAATCAAATATAAAATTCCTTCACATATTGTGTGATTGCAGCCGCAACAACTACAAATTAATGTTCTTTTGACACTTGATTACATTTTTTGACGTTTTCATGAGTCATGTGTGTTCAAGGGAGTATAAAATCTGAAAGCCAGATGCTAATAACGCGAGGTATTAATGTAAACAAACCGCAAAATAGTTAAAGTAAATAACGGTATTTTTTCTCAACGTACGATCACCAATCGGAAAAGAAATTTTTACTGGGAAAATTTCACGTGACGCATTTCTCTTAGCAAAAGCGAGATACTGGTAGGAATTATATTTTTTTGAGAATTGAAAGTTAATTTTTATTATCATTTCAGTGGTTCTGAATAATCAGTACACATGTTACAATTTCTTTTCCATCTCGTACACCCCAAAAAATTCTCTCCCGCACCCTGGTTAAGAACCATTGTTTTAGTGTGTAGTTACTGCATTTACAATTTCATTTCCGGTCTTCGATTTCAATCCTTGATTTCAATAAAGAATGAAAATTTAACTTGATCGTTATGGCTAGTCTGAGCACAGGACATTATCAATTATCGCCAAAAACGATGCCAAAAGTAAGCAAAGTTGCCAACTCCTGCTAAAATCACATAAGAGTCGCAAATCGCGAGAAATGAAGCGCCACTTCAAATTGCAGTGAAATAAAGAAAAAAAAAAAATACGTGAGATGAATATTTTTATTTGCATTCGTAACTGTCGTAATTTCTGAGTTGGGAAGATAATTTTAATCGATGATTGGAAGAATGAAATAAAGATTAAAAGGTCTAGTCGGCTGCGTTGTAAATAAGTGAAAATATTTTTGCAAAGAAAAAAAGTCGGGGCAGTCAAAAAAAAAAAAACTAAAAAGAAAACGGGATTGTTCGATGTAATACGGGACGTATGAAAAATTCTGTGGTGTTTGTTCGGTACCATGATATCTCCAAAAAATGGCTTTTTGATCTAAAACTAACTCCAGCTAATTATAACTAATTAGTAATGAGATAAATGCATAAATACGTGCGTACGGCTAAACATCATGCTGATGTATGATATTTACATTTGTGTGTATGCTTTATTTTTGATTTTCAAATGACGAAATAAGCGGAGATAGACATTTCAAGTCTGGGGGCACGATGATGATGATGGTGTCAATTCATATGTACATTAGATAAGTCGACACTACCCACGACCACCTAGATAACCTTACTTAATAGATACTTAATAGATTGTAAACATGATGTTATATAGGAGGTCGTGCACTACCTTTGACGATGGGGGGGAGGGGGGGGGCAATGCCCCTCACATCTCCGCCCATGAATGACAATGAAAATGCTTATATCTAAAAAAATTAATTTTCGAATTATCATGTTCTGACCAAACACCAAAGAATTATGCCAGGTCACCCTAATTTCCTAACTTTATTTCTGTATTTTTCTTAGAAAAAATATGGTCAATGATTTTGTAGTACAGTTGCATCACCATATAAATGTTTTAGATATTGGTCGCTAGTAAACACATCACAAGTATCGATATATCAGTTTTAATCGATATAATGTCCCTTGAATTTTCTTTTTTTTAATAACGGAAATTCAATAACAAACCGTAACCGGAAAAATTTCCTCGAATGTTTATTGTATAGTAAAATTATCTTTATTTTCCTTTATTATTATTTTTGTGTGTGTGTGAAAACAATACAAAAATAGATTGTAAACACGATGTTTATTTTTTTTAAAGTTCAAATGGTGATAACTCGAGGTCCAGTCACATGTGAGGAATTCTCGCTCTCCAACTAGGCCGGTGTTTCGTATTTACAGTTGAAGAAAAAAACAAGAGAGGGAGCAATAATATGACCGTTATTTCTCAAGAGGAAATGAAGAGCTTTTCCTGGTAGATATTATCTCCGATCGAATTATACGCATTTCAATTCGCATAATTATTTCATTCGCCATAGGCTATGTATAATCGATATTTGAGCTTTGATGTCCTCAATATACACGGGGAGAATTTCTTTTTAAACCAAGTGCTGCCGTGTAAGAAGGGTAATATGATTCAGTTTGAATGTGTTGCATATTTGCTCCCCCTCGAATATTTCTCACTTATTCTTTTTAATGTTATTTGTAAGTACAGCCCGGAAGAGTTCAGGCACTTAAAATGCCTAAAAAGGCATTTATAATTTATAGAAAGAAGAAAATATTTATTTATTTACTACTAGCTATAATAACCCAGCGCTGCCTGGGTTTTCTTTAAAAAGCCCCATCCCACGATCACTTGGTTAGCGATGCAGGGTTAAGATAATTAAAGTGAAAGATAATAAAGAGTCTTCGTCAGGATTTGAGGTCGCCTCGGGGAAGCAATAATTTTTATGGCTTTCAATACAAAGGCCACGGAACGGGAGGAACATCTAGCCAACAACAGGGAGCGTTCAGACGTTTCAAAGGGGATAGAGAAGGAAGACTGCGCATTAGCCTATAGTTAACATACTGAACCTATTACACGCTCCCCGAATTTTTCCTCCCCACCAAGCATCTCCCTTTGAAATGTCTGAACAAGTACAGGATTTCCTTCACGCTGGCTGTGGTTTTTTTGCGGTTTATGTCAGACAAAGACTTTTTATTATCTTCACCTTAATTATCTTAACCCTGCGTCGTGAAACAAGTAATCGTGCGATGAGGCTTTTTGGATCATGTGATATCTCCCTCTTTCTTTGAGGGACATACAAACTGTGTTAACCAATATGGGGACTTCTTGCGTGACTCGTGAAAAAAAAAGCAAATCTAGATTTAAAGAAACGTATAATTGAATTCCCCCCCCCCTTTTTTTTAAGGGATGCTAGGTATTCAGATTCGCCCTTGAACTAAGTTATCCATCTGCCGGTTTCTGCTTTCGAAAAATTCTTAATGAAAGCTGTGGAATTTCGTCGATGTACTTTACGGGCCCATACTTAATTTAAAACAGCCTAAACTACATGAATTTATGCAGTTGAATATTAAAGGACAATATGGAGGCATTAATTTTAATGCTTGGGAACGTATAAATAAAAATTTACGAGAGGTTCTCATGAAAACTATTTAAGATAGGTTGATAGGCATACGCTGATTTTTCGAGGGGGGTTATTTTTTTTTCATCAAAATAACGCTATAATCTTGGCTCGGGGGGGGGGGTTTAGAACCCCAAAACCCCCTTTGTATATGTCATTGTAGGCATATATGCCGAAATGAGTGCCAGTCTGAGATGGAAACAAGATTACATTGGAGAATTTCTTGATCAGCCTTGTGAAAAATTATGCGGTAGATTAGTCACCAGCAAAAAATCTAGTGGTGCAGTTGACGGTTTCAGGGCGATTGTTTATATATACATTAAAAACAATAAAGGCGAAGAAGCTAACATAATGAAAGATGTTTGAGAAGTCGATGTTGCATGTAAAGTTTGATTTTAATAAATATTTTTTTCCTTTTTTTTTCAGGTGTGAAATGAATTACTGAGCCTTCATATCGTAATAGTTCTTTTTCTGCTTGCGGGAAGTTTCATATACGTGAAAAGTAAGAATTTTTTTTTTTTTCAGAGTCACAGATTAATACAACCAACCAGAACCCAGTCATACATTACATTTCACTCATGGAATAGGCAACACAAAAAACTCATGCACAACACTATATATGTACTCAGTGTTAGACGTACGCACACTCAAACTTCTTGCACGACTCATTCAGTAATAAATTGCTAGTGGCGATAGACAGGAGTAAGATGACCGGATGAAGTTCCTGCAAAATCGGGATAAATCATGGAAATCGTTGTTAAAAACCAGGACATCCATTTATAGCAACCAGCACCTAACTGAGACATTTTCAAAACTTACATTTGGTGGGCATTGCAGTGTAAAACTGCAACCTATTACAAAAATACGGTAAAACCTTGATAAGCCCTGGGCAGGGAAAAGTAAACAGAAGACCTCAACTTCGGAAAGAATGTCTAATTTTTTTCAACAAAGATATTTTGTTTGAATTTCAATCCCCTAAATTAGTAGAGCCCATGCTTTCTATGATTATTTATTATCCATGCCCGCTGCACTTTGACTTGTTAATTTGATTCTTCGATTTACATAATTTTTGATGTCCTTGCACTATGTGTAATCCTTGATGTATCAATAAATTTTGGTTTTGGCAGAGATTCCCTGGTCCTCTCCCCTGGGGGGGGGGGGGGGGGTGAAGTGCTTACGCGGCTTCTTGCAACAGAGCTTGGGTGTCTCGCAGTTTCTCCAGTAGAGCCCATGCAGAAATGAGATCTAGCTTGAGCAGTCCCCAACGTTCCAAAAACCTTAGTCAGCAAATGAACTTCCCCAGCGTAACTTTCGTTACTTAAACTGTTCCGTTTGGGTATATAGGATTTTATGGTGACTTTTAAGCATATGGCAATGCTGCTAACAAAGCTCTTTTTTTTAATGGAAGCCATAAAAATAGTCTGTTCCTCTTTCTCAAACTTTTTCATAGTGACGAGGTAACCGTAATTAGCGATGGGTTTAATAACATTGTTGTCTATGAGAGGTTGAAAGGCCTGAAGAAAAATGACAACTTAACTGGAATGACAACTCATTAGGGTGACGACTTAACAAGGTTTTACTGTATTATCTCACTACTTCTACATAGAGGTGTAGAAATGAGTAAAATATCAGGATATGGGAGCCATGGATGTCAGATGTTCGTGCCGTATATATACATTATTGAAGGGCATATGCCATAAAGGATGAGATACATTACATTATATACTCATAAATTACTGGGGGGGGGGGGCAACTTAAATACTCTTATTCAAAGATTATATGGTTTATGTTTCTACGAACAGTCAATCTTTGATTTATGAACTTACTGAGTCATTTTGAAAATCTGTTCGTAAACTGAATTGTTCAACAACCGAAATAGATTGTTCCCCCCCCCCTCCCCTATTGGAATCGATGTAAAATTTATTAATTCGTTTCTAGGACTCTGAGTTTTTTCCATGTGAACTTTCACAGCAGTGCTTCACGCTCAAGTACATAGCGTAAAAACTGAAATCAATAACACTGAAAATGCTTTTTCATTGGAAGAAAGAATATCAACCTTATGAGATAACAGGCTTATATCCCATATCGGAGCAAAGTATGCCTGGTTTCTTATATCATCTACAATATCAGTGTCAAAACCCCTCGAAAGTTCTGCCTGCAATCTGGCCACAATTCCCTCAAAACTCAGCTCATTTTTCAATTTCATTCATTTTCAAACGGGGCTACAATAAAAATAAAAAAATATGAACGGTGGTTTATATTCACCAAACCATCCTTATTCAAACCACAGTATTGCACGAAATGTGAATTTTTTTTAATTTTTGGAGTCTAAAGTCTATTCTGCTGCCCGTTACAACCTGCACCCTCACTTAAGCCGCTGACTTTTCCCCCTTCTTCAAAGATCTAGCGTAATGAAATAAAAATTCTTTAGCCTTTAGTTAAAAAAATTGTCACTCTTAGAGTCCAGTTTAAAAATTTACTCTAATGTAACAACCACATTTAGAAAATGTTAGTCGTCAATACTGATTTTCTAGTTGCCATGGCAACCGGGCGCTTGGGATTTGTTCAGCCCTGACTATTCTTGTGATATATGATACACATTGTATTATATTTTTTAATGTTCATTTCCTAATATAATTCCATGTTAATTAATTTTCAGTGGGAGATTCAAATTTCCGTGCCAAGGATATTGGATTCCGCGCCCAGAAGAAATTGTTGAGCAGAATGGCGAACAAAAGTATTGCGAAAGTCTTCATAGATGATGTGACGGGAAGCATCCTTGATAACTTGTATAGGCTGTGTCGCAACCAGTGCGGAAACAAAAAAGAGGCTGAGAAGGTTGTAAAGAATATAATCAAGGTATGAGTACTTGTTTCCGAATTAATTTATCTTGTTATTATGCAAATTATCTTACACTCCTGGATTCTTTTTTCTTCATCCTAAGTCGGCAGACAGCAAAAGGAATAGACATAAGTCAATTTTCCACAACAGAACATTTATTCACATTCAAAAATTAAGAGTTACACTATCAATCAATTACAATCTAGTACACAGATAACATACGGTAAATTTCATGTGTAATCCTTGATATTTTGACGCCCATTTGATGTCTATATATATTTACCTCTGTTATAACAGACCCTGCTTAAAACACATGGATACAACATACCAAACGAATGGTCTTAACCAAGAAAATTATTCAGATATAACATACTGCGAAAAAAAAATCCTAAAAATATTGTAAAAAAACAGACTTTTTTGTACAGCATGCGGATGATATAAATTTTTTAAATAAACGACAAATATATTACATTGTTAAAATAGTTACATTTCTCATCAACAGATTAATTTTCAAAAATTTCCCTGACCGAAAGTGCATACACTGTCACGTGCATATATAATTCTAAACCATCCATTATCACTCTAAATTATCATCTCTCCCCCCCCCCCCCCATATTCGTGGGGATTATGTTCTGGAGGTGGGGAAAATATGAGAAATCTACGAATAACCAAAACCAGTTTTTTTTTTGTTTATCTCATTTATTGAACATCATGAGAAGAGCAGGGTGACGCAAAAGTATAAGGGAATGTAAAAGAGGGTGCTGCGATTGATTGTTGGTGATGTTTTCTGAAACAACATTGTGATTTCTCTGTTTGCCGTTTCTTCTTCGTATCATCACGTATGTTGGAGTATGTTGACAAGACTTCCTCTACAAATTTTTCTACATGTGAAGAACATATCATAGAGGGATCTATATCATGAAAATAATCTATTGCTGATTTGAACTTGTGAAGCTCTCCTGCTACGTTACTCATGGTGAACTTGTCTTCTACTTCTTTATTTTGATCTTCGTCTGGTACCGCTTGTTTCATGAGCAATCAGCTGCATTAATTCCTCCTCGGTCAATGCCTCTGAATTGCTATTAATTTAGCTGTTCGACTTCTTTTTTATATCCATATCATTCAACCCTTCTCCACCCACCCATTTCGCTAATGTGACAATGTCTTTTATAATTTCTTCAGTTGTCTCTGTAAAAATGATTGTCTCCTGGAGTGCACATTGTGGCCAAAGGTCAATCTAACCCGAGTTGACTGTTTTTCTCTTAAGAGCTGCCTTGGTTCTAATGATGACAGTAATGGCATTAGAGATAGTGTAATTCTTCCATAAGTGTAATTCTTCAAAATATTTTCTGCATTTGTATCTTCTATAGCATGCACAATCATCTTCATTGAGTGACATGTATAGTGGTGAGCCTTGAATGCTCGCATTACCCTCTGATCAAGGGGGCTGAATGATAGATGTTGTATTAGGAGACATATAACAGACTTCCACACCATCAGCTTTGAACTCCTTGACATCTGGGTGTCCAAGAGTTTTATTCAGTATCAAAAGAACTTTGAATGGCATGTCTTCACTCTCAAGGTACTTCCTGACTTTTGGAATGGAACAAAGTTTAAACCAATCCAGGAAAAGTGTTATCGTAGCCACAAGCTTTTCTATTCATCCAAAATACTGTGTGGAAGCTTTGACTTATCCTTTCCCTTTAATGCTCACGGATTTGTAGATTTGAAAATGACAGTGGACCTTACCATGTACCCACACACATTTGCATAAACAACATAGTAAGTCTACCTTAACTTGCCTTAAAACCAGGGGCTCGCTTTTCTTCTTGAATGATAAATGTTCTATGCAGCATTTTCTTCTAAAATGGTGCAGTATGTTAGCATTAAACGCCTGCTGAGGTGAATATCCCTTCTCTTCAATAATTTTCGGCAGAGTCTTTGAAAATTTGCTAGCTGCCTCCTGGTCGGCAACAGCTTGATCACCAGTGATTTTTACTGTACGTAATCCAAATCATTTCTTAAACCTATGAAATCAACTTGTACTTGCATAAAATTTTGATGACGTAAGACGTTCCACTAGCCCTTCCCTTTATAGAAAAGCAAATTAATCTTTTCACTTTTTCCATTATAACATTACAATCTATTGGACTACCTTCTTTGTAGCAGTCTTGTACAAAAAAAACCCCTCCATTTTTGTTATGAGAAACACATGGATTCCGTAGGCAATGCAGTCTTCGCTGCCACAGATGCAACTACAGCCACAGCTGATCAAATTTTAGATTCCTTTTTCTTAATATATCTCACTGTAGATTCGTTCATTTTGTAATGACGAGTCACAGCAGCAATTGACTTACTTTCGCCAAACATAGCCAATATATCCAATTTTTCTTTTAAAGTTTTCACTTTTTTTTGTCTTTTTAGAGCATTATCAGTAGCAGTAGACAAATGAGCCATCTTAAACACACAACTCAAATTTTGTAAACAAAACACATGAATGACAATTGCTGAGCATTGCTGAAAAAAATTCTAATGAAGGAAAAACCGCAAATACAGGGAGGGGGGCTACTGTATATCATTTCGCGGTAATATACCATTGAAAAGCATGTTACGGACAGAATGTTAATATTTTGCTATCACCACCCCTTACAAAATCAAATTGTGTATATGATCTTGCACACAATACCAGTTTCCAGTGAAAACACCATATGTTCATTTCTGACCACAACATTTGAAGTGAACAGACATGCTTTTTTTCGCTGAGCAACCGAGAGTTAAGATTTGATATTCAAACCAAGTGGGACACTTGGTTAGTGTGATTAATGTGGTTAAATATTGTTTCCTCTGAAGACGACACCCAGTGTGTCAAAATGTATTAGGAGTTTTTGTATTTTTCAAGTATTTGCCTTATTCGTTGGTGACTTATTAATATTCTTGGACAAAGTTGATCTATTCTTCTATTCTGTGGGTATCAAAACAGCTTACAATTATACATGTACTTTGTTATGTGATGATCATATTTCTGTGGAAACAGTTTTACAGTTTTATTGTTGTTTGAATAGCGATATCGCTCAACTGTTGTTGAACTTTTATTTTGTTCCATAGATTGTAATAAAGCTGGGCATACTTTATCGCAATGATCAGTTCAATCACGAGGAACTGCGAACAGCGGAAAAGTTCAAAACCAAATTCCATTCTACTGCGATGGCAGTTATCAGTTTCTTCGAGGTAGACTTCTCATACGATCGTAATTTCCTGCTACAGGCGCTCAACGAATGCCGTGCCTTGCTCAAGAACCTGGTGGTAAGACACTTGACAGACAAGTCCATAAACCGGATAGAGCATGTGTTCAATTTTTTTGCCAGTCCCGCTTTCCTGGATGGGGTTTTCAGCAGAAATAGTCCGCACAAAGAAGTCCTTGAACGCATAGTTTCTGACATGCACAGGGCTATGGAGGACGGGCTTCTTTGAATTGGAGAAGAAAAAACGAATCGATCATGTGCCTTCAGTGACATAGAAATTGTAATGTTAACCAAGGATTTACTTCCACGCATTTCGCTTTTCGTGTGAAAATATTGCGTTTTCGCATCAATTGTGAAATTATTTCCCGTTTTGCACTTGTACGTCTCAATATCTGTCAACGGTATTTTTCTTGTAGAGCTACTTTTTGTTCATGTCCAGATACAATAGTTTGTATTCATTCCACAAAGAACTCCCATGAAAGACTGATGTAATTTGTAAATACTTTGTAGGTTATTGAAGACGAAGAGCCATTTCCTGATAATACTTATGGTTGTAATAAAAAAAAATTGTGTTTTTGTGTTGTACAAAATTCGCACATCTCTTTGACAGGATCAGTCATTAGCTCTTGAGCATCTTTTACATTTCCTCCTCCCTGAATTCTCGAATCCCGTGATTTTTCTTAATGTGCAAACAACAAACATCCACATATCGATATTGCTCTTTGGTCCAGAAAATTTCCCATAGCAATAAATGATATAGATGCCATTTAGGCTGAGATTTCATAAGCAGGGTTGTGCCAAATTTAGCTATTATTTTTTGTCGCCAGCTGATTACCTTGGCACTTTGGTCCTGTCAGAATTTTTCATTGCCGACAATAATGTTTCTCAAGCCAATATGCTGTCCTTTCTTCTCGTTATCCTGCTCATATCATTGAAATTCACTGAGCATTTGAGCAATAGGCTGAAGCCCTGTTCATCATTAAACATCCTTTGCTTGTGAATTTTTTTATTTTTGCACGGATAAGCATTCTTCAGTTGGCGTGATAACTGCAAAAGAAATTTTAGTTTCTTGCCCGAAGTATGCCGCTAGCATGGTTTCGAACAGCGATTGCACCGAAAAATTTGGTTGTTGTGGGGATTCCTTGAATGAGAACACAAAACTCAAATGCAATGAGTCAGTAAATCCAAAGGCAGATACTTTCTCTATTGATTCCAGAATTCCTCCTTGGAATGTTCTAGCCTGCCAAAAAAAAAAAAAATTGTCTGAGTTCTTTTTGGCGACCATCTTGATTTTTCACAATGTTGAAGATGTTGGCGAGCAATAAAATTCTAGGTTGCCGAAGGAAAAAAGCTTGGGAAAATTGGAAATCGCAAAATTTGGTGTAACCCAGCTTACAGAATCTTAGCCATCATTTATAACGGCAAATCCCTTTTAAAAATAGTTTTCTCCAGTCGCTTGAAAATTGTTATACGAGGGGTTTTACCTTATTTGTTCTGCTGTCGAGTGAATGTGAACCTTCGGACAGGACTGAATATTGAAATATGTAACTATGCATTTGTGTGAAGCGAATGTTGCGCATTGATGTGAATTTTGCTTTTAGAAAGATTGTTGAACGTGTGCCGCTGCATCTGTGATTATTAATTTGCATCAAAATTGTGTTAATTGATACTTTAGTGAGTTTAATGTTGTGATTTGTCTCAAATTATCTTACAAAGTGTATTATAACATGGCTTCCACATAAATGTTTTTTGCGTTTTGCTCGGTGTTCGTCACCGGTGTGTCATGATAATCTGGTATAAATGCATGTGTATGTGTCCAATCTGTACAGAATCGAAACGAGTACAATGATCCTGGTATTTGGAATTTTTCTCGCTTTTTTTTTTTTTGCTCACATTCCTATTATCATCTGTTTTCTCAAGAGTAAATATTTAACAAAAAAACATCGAAAATTATATTTTTGGTGATTTTCCACATGGTGAAGCTGAAATATGAGTTTTGTTCAAATGGAAAGGTGACAGAGTTACTGACAATAAAATATACTTACAAATAAGAAATAACTGACTATACTTGAATTTTACAAAGTGTAGGCCTACATCGAACCATCAGGAAATAACAGGGACCATTTTCACCAATGACCGCTCTCCATTTTTTTGTTATGAAGGAGAAAAGTCGTCAAGCAGGTGCTTGAACTCCCAATGCTACCACAATATTTGCAAATGTGAACAGGGCTAAAGTGACCTGCAGCACTTAAGCAGCCCATGGTACAGTTCCGCATAACATAAGTTACCCGCTGCACGGTTCCAGATCATTTAAGCGGTTTCTGGTGCATTTACTGAGCATTTAAGTGACCTACATCACACAAGTTACACACTGCACGGTTCATGATCACTTTTGCAGTATGCTGCATATTTACAAATCACTTAAGTGGCCTGTAACATGTTTTCAAACGAGTGAAGTGGCCTACACGCTTCCCTAAAGGTTGAGCATCCTTGCTTTAGGCTATGTGAGAACAGCCTATTCTTTTCAGTTTCCTTTACCTGGACTTCTGAGTCTTACTAGTGTCTTTCTAGATGCTTTCTTAGGGAAGGCCAGACATTGGAAGAGTTGTTCCCGGAGGGGCTCTTCAATCCCGGAGATCAAACCGAGTTCTGAACTTGAGCCAACCACCAATAAATGGTTCCTCCACATTTATGCCATTGTCAAGTCACTTCCGTTTAGAGGACAGAATTACAATATGGCCCTAAAGCAGAATGTTTTGAATTGTACTGCAATGAGCCCTCTGTTGAATGGAAATGTTCTGTGTGAATTATAAAAACCACTATAAAATAGTGTTTTCTATTCTTCCAGATTGTTCTGCAGTAGCACTGATTGTTCTACGACATATGTCACATTTCGGCATATTCTGCTTTGGGGCCATATGGTATGTAAACACAACACACCACCCAGACTTAAAAGGAGTAAAAACATTTTGATGTGAGAATTACCGTATATACTCGTGTATAACGGTAAATTATATACGCCAACTCGTATATCAGCTGACATTATTAGTTCTGTGGAGTTTGAACATATCTCCCATACCAATAATGCCGGTTTCTCCAACACTGCTACAAAAATTACTACTGATTGCGGAGGTCGATATTTTCTCTCACTAAAAACTGACCTGAGTATAAGCCGACCCCCCTTCCCTTCCCCCACTTGGGGAACAAAGTTTTCCCCAAAAAAACTTGGCTTATACACGAGTATATACGGTATATAGGCCTACTCTAGAAGTGCTTTGTCTAGAGTAGAGATGCACCACTTCTGGCATGCTGGACAAATGTGGCCTGCCAAGAGGGGGTTCTGTCCGATCTCGGAAAGGTGTTACTTAGATGTACTGTATAAGTACACCAATTTTTGTGGCTAGAGAGCAGTAGCTATATCACATATCTGGCTCACCAACTGAAGAGGTTGTGCATCCCTACTCTAGAGGTAGAACGAATTCAGGACCCTATATATATTCAGTTGGTAGTGTAAATTATCCTATGGTGATGTGGCAGCATAGTCGTGTAATAAAGGAAATATGTCAGAGTCCTGGTTGTTTTCTGGGACATTTCAACAACGCAACACCTACTCTCATCATTTCTGGGTGTTTGTTCTCTTAATAACGCAACACATTTGTTGCTATGTCTCACAGAAAAACCATGAGAATTGATGGCGACTCAGTGTCAAAGAAACGCTGTTAATGAGGTCCTGGTGATACTGTAGCAACAGCTTGAATGATATGCCTATAGGAATGGCTGTTCTAATTGTACCGACTTTTATCAGGTCATTTCATTTCAAATGCACAAGTTTTACAAATGTAATGTAAGAACCCACCGGGCTGCAGAGTGCATTCTTTCTTCAGCTCTCGTCACTTTTCCATTTGTTTGAACCATGCACATTCGCCTATTGCAAAACTGCAAAAGCTACTTGATGCTTAACTTGCTAATCCAGAAGTCTTCAAAGCATGGACCACTTATGGCCTGCAGAGCTCTTTGGTAGCATCTCTATAATAGCTTAGTGGCCTGCAGGCCTCAACAAAATTTGAAATGTGGTGCCACGCTGTTTCAGTGGTTGAAGGTACCTGTGTGCGTTCATTAAAAGATGGAGATTTACAAAATATATATGTAAAGTGGTACTATACAAAAGAAAGCCTACCCATGTAAATATTGATGCTCGTGAAGGACTGATTACCTCTAATGTTTTAAAAATGATTTTTGGTAGTGTTGCCATCCAAGTTCTTCATAATTTTTTTAAAATGTATGGTGATCCTTTAGAAGGTCTTCCAAATATATATACTATACATATTCTAGCTGCCTGTGATTGTTACTTTGAGATGCAAATTTTGTAGGTTGTTTACAAGCGCACTTAATTATACATTATTCTTCATGCGTGTAATCAAGTAACGGGAAGAAAGTCTCCCTTACGAATTTTCTCTTTTTTAGTTTTTGATATTAGTTTATTATGTGTTCGTAACTTTGGAAAATGTGAAATTTGATACTATCGAGACTTCATCGGGTCTTCGTAACAAGTCTGATTTGTGATATATATATATGAATATATTTATTTATTGAAATTTTAACTCACTACTCCGTTTGATTTCAATTGAAGGGTAAGAGTATAGACAAAATAACGATATGCATTTCATGCTGCCAAAAACACACACTTTTTAAAAATTGTATGTCTGCTCGTTAAATTATGTGATTTTAGTGAAACTTGTGATGTAACGATCTTTAGTTCTGTATTGGAACGAATATTGAAACCATCGGGAATAATATTCCTAATAATTTTGATTTCTTGTCTGATAATGCATAATTTTTGAAACACATTTTTGTTATGCTGTTAACCTTCACTCCTTTTGATAATTGTATTTTATGAAGGTTTTTTTTTTTTTGTAATGGTGCATTTACCCGTGAGTTTATCTGAACATAAAATTTTAATGCGCCATAATTTCCTGCATATATTTCGCTAATTTAGAATTTTTGTTTCTGAGATTTTGTTGCTACTTTTCAAAAATAGAATTATGTGCGCCGTTGCAGGATATAATCCACATGTGCCTGTTTCATTTGTCGCACCCGAGTGGTGTGGTGGTAAGATGCTCATCTACCATTGTGAAGGTTGCTGTCATGGTCCCAGGTTCAAACCCAAGGGAGGATGTAGAAAATATATTTCACCTGATGAGCTTGAGGCGACCATCGCTAGACAATGCTTTTATTTCCAATCTATCTCATTAATGGCAGTAAATTGCAGTATAGTGATATAGTGATCTATATGGCCAAAGTTGATGTTTGGTGAAGTAGTTTCATTTTCTATCGAGAACTCCAGGTACCGCCCTGCGATACATTTTTCCCAGCATGGCTTAACCTACACAGATAAAGGGCTTATATGCCACAAGGGACAGAGACCGGGCCTTGTCTGGTCTGACAGTTTCAATTGTCAGGAGCCCTTGTGGCCACAGCGGTAATAGGCTCGTCTATCTCTGTGAAGGCCACCATCAGGTTCACAGATTTTATCCCAAAGGAAAGTTCTTTCTCCTTGGGAACTTTGGGCAACCACAGATAGATTTGGCAACGCTGATATGCCTTCGCTGAGAGTTCACTGTGCTTAAGACAAGGATGGAAGTATGACATAACTTTCTCTAGAGAAGAAGATTTTTTGACCCAGCATGTAGTAAGTAGTTGTGTAGTGAGATATGACCTGAGTTGGCGTGGGGGGGGGGGGAAGAAAAGTTTCATTCTCTCATTATCGAGAGGTAAAAGGAGTTGTTGGCCAAGTAAATTGAAAAAAATATATTTGTCTCTTTTCTACTCGCATTTATACGCCATCTGTTATCTTAAAATATTTTTACAAATATTTATTTCAATTCCAATTGCTATCGGAACAAAAAATTCAGAATTTTAAATAATATATCTTATTGAAATTTAAATTTTTAATGTGTTTACGAAAACTTTTATTAATTATTTTTATCGTAAGTGTTTTTTTTAAATGTGTAATTCGCGGATTATATGCAGGAAGTAACGGTACATCTTTTTTTTTGTGAGAAACTTGATAGTTTTACTAAATAATCTTCTTTTCAATGATGCCCTCAGGAATTATTGGTTATTTGTGGAATTAGTGTTCAAAAACTTCTGATTTCATGTTACATTACTATATGGTTTTACTTAATGTTTCCATTGTATATAAATGAGGAGACCAGTATATATGTAATATAGGGCTTGAAAGTTCGAAGAAAGATTTATATAGGTGCCATCCCGAATTTCTCTATGCCGAGCAATTTTTTGCGGGATTTTTCAAGGCTTTAGTGTTGTACTATTTAGCAGTGCAGTGTTCATGTCTAATGTTTAGGAATAGGTGGGGATGATTGGGGAAGGGGAGAAGAAAAAATATATTGATAGTACAGGAACATAATATTCACACAATGCACCCTATTAAGTGTTAAAGTAGTTTCGCTGGTCTTATTCAATACGATACCTGCCAATGTTTATCTTACTTATTCGGTGGAAATATGACATAGCAAAACAGTTGTTAAATTAGTGCATGTTACTTGGAATTGTAGCAAACGAGTTTTGTGATCACTTTTTTTGAAATCGTGTTTCCATACACATTGTCATTTTACTTGAATTGTGAACTCATTTGAAAGCATACCTGTTAAACTGAAGGTTTTCTGAATTAATTGATGAATTTGGACCCGCAAACAGATAAAAAACCTTAAGGAGAGTTTCAATGGCTGTGAAAATGTTTGTATTTTGCACAGAGTTGCTTTATTTATCCAAAAACAAAGTGCCTTTTCATTCCAAGCAAATGCTATTGCTTTAACTGACCAGAACTTAAAACAAAAAATGCACCATCCAGGTAGCTACTCATAATTCTCCTCGCCTGTACCTACGTAAGCAAAAGTCTTTGATCAGTTTTCAAAACCTTCCGTTCCATCGCTCCCTTCTTCAAAAAATGTTCTTCTCATCACCCCCCCCCCTTTCATTTCAAGCCAGCCCATAGGATCCTATATTAAATCTGAAGCTTCCACTGCTCCCCCCCTCCCTGGAGCATTACCTTGCCCCCAGGGGACGATATTGCATACTTTGGGAAACACTGGTGTAGATGCTCTGTAGTGAATGTGAAATATTATTTTCAGTTGAGAATACATTAGCTTATTTCATCATTTCAAAAAAGAAAAAAAAATAGTAGACTGTTGTCTGTGTAGCTAAAATCGACCTTGTCTTAAGCTGATTGGTTGAAGTTATAATAACCATTAAGAAGACACCAACAAATAAGGCAAATACACGAAAAAAAAAAATCCTAATGCATTTTTTGCAACCAATGGGTGTTGTCTTCAGAGGAAAAATATTTAACCGCTAGTCACACTGACTGAGTTTCTCACTTGGGTTGAATAGTAAATCTTAACTCTCGGTTGCTCAGGGGCAGTTCAAGTATTACGTAAGTAAATTTTTAGCCATTTTTGACCCCCCCCCCCTCCCCCATCAGCAAAAGTCAGCAAAACTCTGACCTCCCCCTTGTCAGCAAAATTTTGTCATCAGCTCTACCCCTCTGAATCCTAACTCATATTTTCATAAAGGGTGGTTGGTGACGTAAGCATTATCCACACCCCCCCCCTCCCCCCCTGTCATCAAAAGTCAGCAAATCTGAACCCCCCCCCCATCGATGATGACGTAATACTTGAATGGCCCCTCAGTGGAAAAAGTATGTTTGTTCACTTCAAAGGCCATGGTCAGAATGAAGCTGTGAGCCTGCGTGAGATACTAATGCAGCGTCCTGATTGAATGCTCAAGGAATAGTGCTACCCAAATGGTCTATTCAAATTTTCTTAAAATTCCCTCTAAAAATGAATTTAAGCGATGGTGTTGCGATCAGGGTGTGTAGATTTATTATCGTTTACTGGTATATTTTTGAAGGCCTGAATATATGTGCCTTCGTAGAAATCTAAATCAATGCATATATATTTAGGCCTTTAAAAATATACTAGTAAATATAAATGTACACCCCCGATTGCAAAACCATGGCTCAAATTAATTTTGAGCGGGAATTTTAAGAAAATTCGAATAGACCAATCGGGTAGCACTATTCCGCAAGCGTCCAATCGCTGTATTAGTATCTCTCAGCTTCATTCTGACCATGACTTGCTTTTTCTGCTGAACAACCGAGCGTTAAGGTTTGGTATTCAACCCAACGGGGAAACTCTGTCAGCGTGACTAGCTGTTAAATATTTTTCCTCTGAAGACTACACCTGTTGGTGTCGAAATGCATTAGGATTTTTGTGTATTTGCCTTATTCATTGGTGTCTTCTTAATATTCTTTGGCAAAATTCATCAACTCTTCCATATAATGACCAGTCTAGAACATTTGAGAGCAGGCGCTGTTATATAATCTGGAATGCAAATCTGTGCCCTCATCATTACAGGTAGAGTGAATTTACTGTGCGGACAATCAAAACAATATACCACTTTTTTCCCTGCGCAATCTGCAGTCCCATAC
This sequence comes from Pholcus phalangioides, assembly GCF_987345545.1. Taxonomy (NCBI): domain Eukaryota; kingdom Metazoa; phylum Arthropoda; class Arachnida; order Araneae; family Pholcidae; genus Pholcus; species Pholcus phalangioides. The sequence goes on from NW_028301611.1 coordinate 2,402,811, forward strand.
TAAATGAAGACCATATTTCAATGGTCTACAAGATAGTGTTACTAAATGAAGACCATATTGTGTCACAGTGTTAAACAAGTGAAAAGTTGTTGAAAACATGACGAGAGCCAATGGGATATGCCTCACTTTAATTTGTCGCATTATGAATGGTTTCCCACTTTTTGACAGGTGGAGCATTTTTTAGAACCAATATATATGACAGAGCCCCTCAAGCTTCTTTTTAAAATTTACTGATTTGTTTAATTTAGTGGCCGCAGAGCTCTTGGGAAGTGTTCAAGAAGTAAAATAGCTTGGCAGAGTACAGGTTGGGAACCACTGGTATACACCATTTGTACTGAAATGCTAGAATCCATTAAGATGGCGGGGCATGTCTTTTCCCGCTCAATTAAGCCATCCTACAGTGAGAGTACATTATATTAATCGCTGATTTTGTATGAGAAAACAATACAATGTTGTTCTTTGGATCAATTAACCTGCCCTTTACTACAGAAAAACCTGTGTTTTTTTCCCATGTGAAATATTTGGTTTATAGAAATTAACTAATTATCTAATGATACACAAATCACTGTTACTACGATGTCTAAATTCCTAATGAAGTGGTCAGTGTCTGAGGCCTGAGCGACATGTCACTTTGGAAAGTGTTCAGAGTTTAGACTCAGATCACAACTTGGACCTGTACTGTTCATTGAGAAGGATTGAGAAAAAATAATTGCCCGTACTAACAAGATATACGCAAAAAAAAAAAAACCATTATTATGAATGCTTACTACATACATAAATATATTTTATGCTGTTGATGTAATAAACCTGTATGAAAGTTTGAAAAGCACCTCTTTTTTAGTATGCACAGAAATGTTAATCATAGTCTTCCACGTTTAACCCCCAAACATTAATTGAGGACTGAAAGGGGTGAACGTGGTGAGTGCCAAAAGCAAAAAATGTTGGGAAATCGCAAAACACTGATTTTACACCGTATTCTTTATTGTGAAAGCCTGGTATTTGCCAAGGCAAGTCAGAAAACGCTCGAAAAATGCTTTTAAATGTTTTCATTTCAGACTTGTACCGAGTCAAAGCTTTTTTTTCTTTTTAATGAATCAATTAACCATTATGAACTGCCACCTGCCACATATTAATTGATTAATACTTTAAGAAAATAACAAACAAGTGAGAATTAATCAACCCCATCAACTAACTCATTTGTTCGTAATGCTAATTAAGGAATCATGAATTAATTTACCCCAACAGCAGAACCTTGTTGGCATCTATTATTTAATTAATAATAAAATTATATAATAGACCTTCATTAAAAACTGGCTTTTACAGTTCTGGTGAACTTCAAATCATTCAATTAGTTACTTATTTGGTTAGCATCAGGAACTGATAAGTTCATGGTAATTAATTCATTAGTTAAAATTAATTAATTTTAATTAGTTAAGTAAGCAGTGGGAGACGGTTCATGATGGTTAAGTACTTCTTTAGAAAGCTTTGATGTTAATGAACATAATCGGGACTTCTACCAACTCCTTTCAGTAAAACCTGCGCTTTGCCGATCTCCTGGGATTTACCACAACATACAGAGTGTCCTGTAAGTGTTAGTGAGGCCTTTATCTCATAAACCGTTCGTCATAGAGTTTGATTCTAATTTAAAAAATGTGCAACAGGTGTTCATTTTTAGTTTGCCTCAGGAGAGACGGCAGCAACTTTCTAATTGGAAGTTAGAAGCTTGTGTGTGTGTGTGGGGGGGGGGGGGATGGCTATAAGAATTTAATTTTTTTTTGTTACAGACCGTATTTTCACTCTCTGACTGTTCTAGCACACTTACAGGACACCCTGTATACATTTACGCTAGTGACATATTTACACTCACGCACATGCTCTTTTGAACACCATCACTCAGAAGACGTTTCTCTATGGCATCAGCAAGCAAATCCTAAACTCTAGTATCGTAACTACTTAGAGGACTACCAGTCACTTTTCACGTTTCCCATTTTATAAAACATTACTCATTTGACACTTCAATGCCTGCAGTGTTTACCATTTTTACCCTTCCAGTTATTACTTAATGAAGATCATGTTATGACGCTATATATTGTTTTGCACAGTTATTTAGTCGTTCTAATTTCTTCCCAGATGGTATGCTATTTGATTGTGATGCATTTATTAGATATTGTTGTTCGTCTTGTGCATTGTTTTAGTCTGAAGCTTATTTTTTTTAATATTCAATGATTCTCCTCGTCTTTCTTATATTCACTTAGTATATATATGAGCCTTACTACATTAAAGTCTGTACTTAGTTTGGGATCTTTATTATTTTCGTAATTATGCACCATTTCATTCCAAGTGTTATCGAATATCAAAGATGATTTTATATGAACAAGGGTGAAGAAGTTTCTTTATTGTGGCCATATCATAATTTTTTTAAACGGAAGTAATAAAGTGTATATATTTTATTGAAATATTTTTTGCTGCACCATTTTTTTTACCAGATATTTATAATATTGTCATATAGATATTGTCTTAAATTTTAAATTCAATGTGTGTTATACCTGGCAAGATTTGGTTAAGATAGTTTCCGAAGATGTGTGTTGTTGCTGACCATGACAAGTATAGATCGTTTGTTCTAGATCAGGGCTGAAGTCAGTTCTGAGCTTAAAATTCTATCAGTTAATAAACATACATGTGAACACTAACCCACCCACCCCATAACATAGAAGAGCGAGAGAGTGGGTTTTTGACAGCCTCTAGACAGACTTCTCCCATGTAGAGGCCATGGTTTTAACAACACATAAGCCCTCAGGCATGGAGATGAACTTGATTCCATTATCAGACCTACCAATTGCCAGCCACACCGATTCAGAGTCTTTTGTGACTTTTTAGACATTGTTTTGTTTTACATGTGGTCGCGTTAATATGAGGCATAACTGTTCATAAGGTAATGTTCCACTGAATTAATTTTTATACTCTAAGCCAGGGGTTCTTAACCTATGGGTCGCCGGGGCCCCGAGATGGGTCGTTATCTAAATCCACCAACAACCAGAGTCAGAACTATGGGGTACTTATTACCCATAAGTGAATCGTAAAAATCCACTAAGCCAGGGACTCGAACTATGTGCCAGACTTGCTTGATAGGGGTTTCCGAGATTTGTCGTGCAAATTCACTTACAGCCAGGGATTCTTGTGTGCTAAAGTTATTTCGCAGGGGCTTCCAAGATGTGTCGTACGAACCCACTAGCAGCTAGGGGCTCTTGAGATTATGGATCACGACCCAAACTTGATTTGCTGGGGCTTCCGAGATGTGAGTCGTACAAATCCATTTAGGCCCTCCTCACATGGAGAAACTAAAGTTTGGCAACTGATAAGAGGAACCGTTTCCAGAAGACCAGTAGGTATATCGCTCTAGACGCCCTCACACGAGGAAATTGGCGACGAAATATCGAACGCGACTCGGTCACTTAGCGACTGGCGTGCTAGTCGCCGCCAACTTTTGTTGAAGAAACTAGAAACTGCCTTTAGCTTTCCTTCATATTTTCGTCATTCGAGTTTGGACTTACAGTCTTGTTGCAAATGCACTTATTGCGTTACTGTTTTCACTTAATTTCCAAAAACAAAGTCACGGGTCATGAAGCTGATCTTGTTGAGGATTGTGGGTCGTTGCTGAAAAAGGATAGCCCCTGCTCAAAAATTTTTTAAAATCAATAAATTAAATTGAAATTCTGTAGATTTTTAATTGAAGCATTTTTTGAAACAAAAACAGATGAACTTCAAAGGAAAAAAGTTGGAAACGTTTAGCGGCTATTTCACACCGGGTTAAAAAAACCATTTCTGCATTTCTTTTAGATTTGCTTCCCTCGTGAGCCACTGAAGAAGTCGCCATGTTGGTTACCTTGGATACGCTTTGTATGTCCGTCAAAGCCTTCAGAAAAGACGGGAAATATCACATGATTAAAAAAAAAAAACCTCGTACATATATTTTTTAAGATGTTTCCTTTTGCAGGTACAGTCGAATCCCGTTATAACGAACATCGAGGGGATGCAGAGATCACTTAGTTATAACGAAATTTTGTTGCAAAGGAATCGTCGATCTTAAGAATTTTAGGATTCTCTAAAAAGATTTTGTAGCGGAATTCGATTCTAAGGAAAAAAATTACTTATTTACGTTCTTCTCTCTGGATAACAAAAATAACGAAGTTAAATTTTAAAAATATCACAAAGTAACTCAAATCAATTAGGCATTGAATTGCTTTGCATACGTTTTACTTAATTATACGTGCGCTCAAACAAATGGTCTAAAACAGTGGTTCTCAACCGGTGCTCCGTGTGCACCTCGCAGGGGGCTCCACGGCGACTCCAGGGAAATAAAATGAATCGGTAAATCTGATAGATAAGTAAATAAGAGAGGCCTGCCTGGTTCTGTGCCTTAAAATTATGTACAAAAAAGGGCTCCTCGAGTCAAACAGGGCTTCGCCATAGAAATTATATACTGAAAAGGGCTCCGCGAGTCAAAAAAGGTTCTCTTGAGCTGGTGAATACTTTTTTTAGAGTTTTCAAACTAGCTATGACTTCAGATGCTGTAGCAGGTCGCCCACTCGTCCTACTTTTTGGCAAAATGTCCTACTTTTTTTGTACCAAATCCTATATACAAAATTTGGGAAATTGATTTTAATTAAGCAGGGAATCATCGATATATTGCCAAATGGCACAAATGTTGTAGATTACAGTTAATGATTCTGCCAAAGCAGAAAGTGTATCGTTTTCAAGGTTATTTGGGGGCGTATGTGGACAATTTGGTTTATTAATTTTTCATTTGCTTAGTTTGAGGGTTCAACAAGTACAGCAGTCATTAAAAACTTCTGTCTGGATGGAAAAAATAATTTTTTATTTACTTTTCATGGTCTTGGTCACAGTAACCAACAGTCATAATTCAAAATTATGGCGCACCTTTTGTGTATAGGTGAAACAACAGTTTGCATTATAAAGCAGTATTCTAGATTTAGTGCTTTTGATGCTAACAATAAGCATTCCATTGTCTTCTGTATTTTTGGGCATACGGAGGCATAAACAATGTATACAATACTCGGCAAAGAGCTAGAAAATTTTCGTTGTGTATTTTCGATCGACTTATATTTATTTTTCTCGTTCGCATTTCATTTTCGTTGTTTTTTCGCCAGGTTCGCTCGCTTCTTTGATATAAGTTCGTAGGTTTTTGGACGTTAGTGTTAGCAAACAGTGTATACTTTTTCCCGGGTACTCTCAATAACGTTGTTTTCCTTCCATTTGGGCCTATTGTTGTAGTGTTAGTGTTTTGAGATAGTTAGCTAATTCTAATAAGTATAAATTGTACTTCGTAGCTTAATACTTTTTTTAGAGGGTGTTGTATTCTTTATATACATATTTATTTTATTCTTCGTGATTTAGTGCTGAGCATTCTACTTTACGTAATTTTTTCGTATAATCTCTTACGTATATTTTGCATAGTAATGTATTTTACATTATTTTAAATTCCAGTTAACGTTTCTCATTTTCCTATTTTTAAGTATTATTATTATTATCTAGCTTTAGCAATAGTGTTAGTATGCCTCGACCTCGACTAGTGTTGTGTAGAGCTTGCGACGGGAGGTTTCCCTAGTCTAGGGGTATAGTAGCTGATAGTTTCAATTGTAAAGGGTGCTTGGTTAGAAAAAGGCTGGAACTCGAGGTCGAAGCTTTACGGGAAAAAGTTAGGGTGCTAGAGGGCCCGGTTATAACGGACCCTCTGGTCGTCGAGCCACCTGTTGATGAAGAAGCAATCTCCACGAACAACGACATTTTAGAGGGCGAATGGGTGGTCGTGGATGAGGTAGAGGGGGATAGTGATAGGGGTTTAATCATCGGCGATTCTATGGTTAGGGAACTTGGGAACCGAGTGTGTAGGGATTTTCGGGGTTTCGAGCGCTGTTGTCTTCCTGGGGGGAAGATTGGCAACGTTCGAGACGTTTTTCATCGCCGAAAGTTGCCCTTGCGGGTGATTCTGTGGGTGGGAACAAATCAGGTAGGAGCGAATATTAGTGAGTCTCTGTCAGAATACCGGGATTTACTATTATCCGCTAGGGAGGGGGGTTCAGATGTGGCAGTGATTCCAGTGCTGCCAAGGGGTAGTAGGGGATATAGGAGTAGGATCCACCAATTCAATATAGGCCTGAAGGACATTTGCTCCTCACTTGGGGTCACGTTCTTGGAGCTTCCCGCATTTACCGATAGGTGGCTTCGTTCGGATGGGATCCATCTAAATAAGAGAGGGGTCTGGGAGGTTTACGATAGTCTTAGGTCAGGTTTTTTACTCCCAGACCACGTAGTCGGGAATGCGGGTTAGTTAAGGATAATCACAACAGTACTGACGGGGAATTACCCACCTCTGACTTGGATGGCTTCTCGATTGACAACAAACCACCGGGCAAATTAAAATGTGTGTTAATAAATGCCAGGAGCTTGGGTAATAAGAAAGATTTTTTAGAAGCTATGATAGTTGTGGAGGACTTGGATCTTATAGCCATTACAGAATCTTGGGCAAACGATGGGGATGAATCTTTCTTACACATCTCCGGATACGATACTTTTTTGAGAAATAGATCTGATAGGAAAGGGGGTGGAGTGTTGATATACGTGAAATCATGTTTGAAGGCTAGAGAGTGTAACGTGCAGAGAAGTGATATTGAAACCATATGGGTTGAACTTGAGAACAAAAGACGTCATAAGCTTATTGTTGGGGTTTGTTACAATCCACCGAATAGGGATCAAAACTATATCGCCAAAATGCATGATGAAATTTCCTACATGTGTAAGCGAAAGAGGGTTCTCATACTAGGGGATTTCAATTACCCGGGTATTGATTGGGAGAACCTTTCATCTGGAAATCAGTATGAAAGAGACTTTCTTAAGTTGGTGCTCGAAAATTTTTTGTATCAGCATGTAGCAGAAGCCACTAGGGGTACTGCTATTTTGGATTTAGTTCTTACTAGTTCTGAGGATCTAGTTGAACATGTTTCGGTGGGGGAAGAGTTTTCTTCCAGTGATCATCGTATCGTCAGATTTCACTGTAACTTTTCCTCGGGTAAGGTTGATAACAAAAGACTGGTTCCTTGTTTTCGGAGAACTAACTTTGATGTTTTGCGAAGAAGGTTAGCGGAAGTTTTCAAAGACCGGTTGGAATCAGTAGGGGTGGTAAGTCAATGGGAAGAATTTAGTACGAAGCTGTCCTCTGTTTTGCACGACGTCATACCCTTTGTTCGAAAAAAGCGTGTTTGTACATCACACCCTCTATGGTTCACGGATAGCGTGCGGAACCTTTATCTTGAAAAGAAAAGAGCATTCAGAGAGTATAAAAGTGGACGAGGTGACCTATCATTGTTTACTGATAAAAGAAGACTGTTGAAGAAAGCGATAAGGGATAGTAAAAAGCAAGTTGAATCTAGGTTGGCAGATAACATTGGCTCTGACCCAAAATCATTTTTTCGATACGTCAATAATGGATGGAAGGGGACAGTTGGCCCCCTCTCGATAGGAGGCTCAAAAGTAGAGAGCAATGTAGGCATGTGTAGTGCTTTCAATGACTTTTTCGCGTCGGTTTTTAATGGAGATAATGATATTCGATATACGGGTGTTGCATGGGGTAATAAAACGCTCAACGATATTCAAGTTGAAGACGTGGAGGTCCTAAATCTTCTAAGAAATGTATGTGCAAGCAAAGCACCAGGACCAGATGATATCTATCCCAGGGTTCTCAGGGAAGGTGCTAATGAATTGTTGGGGCCAGTCGCACAGATATACAGGAGTAGTGTTGCTGAGGGTATCGTCCCGAGAGATTGGAAACTGGCTAACGTTGTTCCGATATTTAAGAAGGGTAGTAGAGAAGTGGTGTCTAATTATCGTCCAGTGAGTTTGACGAGCTCCCTCTCGAAAATTTTGGAAATTATCATCAAAAGGCAGTTTGTGAAGTGGATAGACGAGAATAATGTATTGTCGGATAATCAGCATGGGTTCAGGAAGGGGAAGTCATGTGTAACTAACCTCCTTTGCTTCTATGATTACGTGACTAAGGCTTTGGGTAAGAGCAAAAATGTCGACGTTGTTTACCTTGATTTCCAGAAGGCATTCGATCGGGTCCAACATGGAAAACTCTTGAAGCGTTTACACGAGATTGGAATAGGGGGCAACTTGCTGAATTGGATAGAATCGTGGTTAAGAGATAGGTCGCAACGAGTTATGGTGAACGGGGAATTCTTTGGTTGGACAGATGTCACAAGTGGAGTTCCTCAGGGAAGTGTCCTTGGCCCCATACTTTTTTCACTTTTTATCGACAAACTCGATCAGGGTATCGATGGAATTACTAGCAAATTCGCAGATGATGTGAAGCTAATGGGGGTAATCGGAAATGAAAGCGATAGGGAGTTGCTCCAGACCAACTTAAACAAGATTGCAGCATGGGCAAATGAATGGAGCATGACGTTTAGCGTAGATAAGTGCATGGTCGCTCATTTTGGTTCGAACAACCCACGGTTCTCTTACGAGTTGAATGGTGTCACTATCCCGGATGCAACTAGAGTCACCGATTTGGGAATTCTCATTGACGAGCGACTTAAGTTTTCTGAACATTGTTCAGCGGTTGTCAAAAAAGCGAATAGAATGCTTGGTCTCATTTTCAAAAAGGTCTCTTCGCGTTCTCCTAAAGTCATTCTTCCGCTTTTTCGAGGCTTAGTTCGTCCTGGACTGGAGTATGCTGTAAGGTTTTGGAGACCATACCTACAGAGGGACATAGACTTGGTTGAAGGGGTGCAGAGAAGAGCTACGCGTGTCCTTATTGGCACACGGGGCTTGATGTATGAAGAGAGACTTCATTTTTTGAATATGTTTACACTGGATGAACGCAGGTGTCGAGGAGATATGATCGAAGTGTTCAAAATTTTCAATGGGATGGATAGGATGGACCATGAACTTTTAGTACACCGCCAATCGACTGCTTTTACAAGGGGACACCAGTATCGATTGGTGAGGGACAATGCAAGGTTATGGTGTCGCAGGGAATTTTTCTCCAATAGGGTTGTTAATAAATGGAATAGCTTACCCCCGGAGGTAGTAAATTGTAACACAATTGACACGTTTAAAAAGAAATACGATAAACATGTTGGGGTAAATCGAGAAGCTATCCATTCTTAGAATAAGACAACCATAAGTATTCTTTATGGGCATTGTATAATATTTTATCATGTGTATATATTGTTTGTAATTTGTGTTAATTGCATTTTTAATTGGGTTGCTGTATTTTTGAAACATATGACAACCATATTTTTATGGGCATCTTTTTATCAGCCACCTCGTTGGGCATTTTGCCTGTTGTGGCGTTGCATTTGTATTTGTATTTGTATTACACTGGTATTGAACAGTAAAATGTAAACAAACCCCCTTTAAAAAAAAGGGATGGCAACGCAGTAAAATCATCCGGTTCACCTTGACTTATTTACATCGGAGCTTGTAACTTACACATTTTGCGCTGTGCTTTTGAAGGTGGTCTCGAAGGACCATGCATAAATAAATGGTCACTGCCGGATATAATAAAAATTCATGAATTTTTTATATTCAATCTCGCACATGTAATTCGCGAAACACAATTTCATGAGCGACATTTCAAAAAATACATTAGTTAAGCACAACATGCAGAGAGAAAATTTACTTGTATAATCGTACAACTCTCCCATAACAGTTTTTCTATTTCCTCTTGAATTATCACAAATGTTTTTGAATCTGCAGCTGAAAGTACCGCAATGAAGTGTAGACTCTTTGCTACAGATGTTTCCCGTGCTATTATTACACATGGACACAAACATGATTTCCTAATACAACTATGGAAGACTATGAATAGAACGTCAATACATTAGTCTGGTTACCCCGTACCAACAAGATAGGCGGCATGTCATATGTCAGTATATCCAACCATGCCATGTACAACGCAGCTGGACACTTTGCTTTCTTTGGCAACGGCAGTGTTCTTGATGGGAAATATTCGGAAGGAAAATAAAAAAATTAACATTAATATAATTGTTTTGATAATTCAGTAAATACAGCTACTTATTTCGATTTGTAGACGGGGGGAGGAGAATCTCTGATACTTACATAAAAATCAAATTTGCATCTTTGGAGTATTTTTCTAGCATTTCTCGCAGGCGTAGCTGTTGATTCGTCTGAAATGATCAATTTTGCATTGAATATAATGCGTAAGACATCAAAATCATGAATCATCATAATTACTGAGCCAAACCCGAAGTTGACTTCTTCGTGAACTGACTGGCCTAGTTGACCCGGCTAATGTCCGAAAATCAGGCTTTCGCCGTGGTTTGGCCGGCCCCTACATATGGATACCTATATATCCCTAAAAATCGATCTCTATTATTCGGGGTCATCACCACGTTGGCGTGTTTTTTGCGATAATTGTGGTCATTTATAATTAGCCATAGACAACCCTAACGATCAAAGGAATCTAAATATTGATATCTTAGTGTTTCATATAAGGGCCGGCTAAAGCCCAGCGAAAGCACGAAATTCGGACATTGGCCGGATCAAGTGAGTTTGCGAAGTTGCCAACTTTGGGCTTTGGTGGTAACATATGCATAATGTAAATGCTATTTACTATACTGTACGCTTTTTAAAAATGTATTGCAGAAAGTCCAAAAATATATTGTTACTAAAATTATGTAAATATTTCTTATTTATTATGCCACTTTTCATCTGTAAATAGTCATTATCTTATGTAAAAAAAAAAATTGACGCATTCTTCTGTAAATATCGCCAAATAGGAAACAAACGTAGCGTAGTTTGGCGACAGTTCCGATGATTTGGTGACGTCATGGCGCCAAGAGATTAGGCCGGATAGTCGAGATTCTATTGTGTTTTCATAGGAAAAAATATTTCCTTCAACACATTTCAGGTATTGGATATTCCCATAAACCGAATTAGTAAAATTTTGTATATTAATACTATGGTTCCATAACACATGGACACAACTAGGCAGTGCCCAGAGGAGCTCTTGGTGCATAATCACGCATTTGATGAGTTAATCATAATAACTTAACTCATCAAGTTAACACGGGGATTCTCAAACTATGCGCCGTGGCGTCCAGGTGCATCTCGAACTTTGTCAGGGGAGTGGCTACCCTGACAAAGGTTTTCATGCTTATGAAAATTTCAAATTACTTCCACACCGTTCGTCCTGCTCACCATATGAAATAGCAGTAGAGGAAAATTTACCAGCACAGGGAGGACGATAGATACGCGACACAATGTTGACGGAGAAAAAAAATAGGGTTTCCCTCTCTCTCTAACCACATACCACCTCCAAGGTTCTGAAAGGAGTGTGAGGAGGGCAAAACAGCACTCAGGATGCATATTAACAATCTTGACCCATTTTTGAGCATGGCAGAAATTAGTATGCAGTGATTGGTCACCACGAGTGACGGAGGTAGCAGTGGTAGCAGTACGTCGCGAGGGATGGAGTTTTTGCGAAGCTCTTTGCTTCGTTGAATGTGTAGATAATGCTTAAACGGGAATTCCTAAAAAATGAAACCAATCTGTTTAACGTTAGTGGTTCAATACCTTCTTTTTGTGTGCATTCAGCATTTCTCTGGTGATTGACAGCGGGTTGCCTTTCTCTTCATCCTTCGTTATAAACTTTGTCATGATTTTCTCGAATCGCTCAGTGCTTCGGAAAATACACGCAATAAAAAATATTAGATTAAACGGTATTTCATGTATAAAAATATTAAAAAATATAATTTCTAATGCATAGTTTTTGCTGCTGATACATTGTTTTTCCGCAATTTCTATTCGTGGCCAAAGTTATTGAAAGCAGTACTCACCTTGGCTGATGTAATTGCTCTCCCACTGAAGACAATACAGTCAGGTCCGTGAAAGATATTCTGAACTTACGCAGCAAAGCAGCCAAGCTATAATTGAGAAAATATAATACATTATCTTCCCAGTTTTATGTAAAGCATCAAGAAAACGTATCTGTGATGACTGAGGGGTCATGGTACCCACATCCTGGAGCAGGGTCCCCCTAGGCCGGGATCTTTAGCAAGCCCCCAAGCCCGACTTATCACGTGCACTTCTATAGTGAATTTATAGTGTGAAAAGCAAAAATATGAGAATTGTTGTGAGCCAACCAGGGCTTGGACAATGTCAGCACCACCCCTTGTGGGGCCATGCTCCGGATTTTCATGATACAAACCCATCACGATACCCACGTGAACACATATCGAATTCATTTTCGTGACAAATATTGCATCTTCAGATGTTCCGTTCGCTATTACGGTCATCACAAAATCATTGATTAGAAGTGAACACGTCTTCTGAACGAAATACTGTATATCACAGAACCGGCTGTATTTAGAAAGAGCTGAATGCAATGCAGATTGATATACGCCACAATTTGAACACGTATCTCATTAGGTTGTTTCCGTATACATGTATGTGCTACTGGCAAAGACCGAAGTGTGGCCAATTCATGAAATGGCCTAGAGGTTTGGCCAAAGTCCAGTTTTCCGAAATGGTTCAGGCTTTGGCCGGCCAATTCGTGAAGTGGCTGAAGATTCCTGGCTAAAGCTTAATATGCTGATGTAAGATTGCCCAGTAGGAGTAAAATCCTTTTTTTCTTCATCGCCAACGTGTGATACATGGCTATATACACTCAGTAGCCAAAAAATCAGGAACACCTTACTACTCACCACTAATATCGTGTGGGATCTCTTCTGACTTTGATGACAGTAGATATTCTTCTAGACATGGACTCTACAAGTTACGAGACCGTTGAGGAGGAATATTAGCCCATGCAAACGAAATGGCAATTCTCAATTTTCTCAGATTAGAAGGTGGTGTTTCAGAGCTTTTAACGGACCTTTCAACTTTGTCCCACAAATGTTCAATCGGGTTGAGTTCGGGTGACTGAGGCAGGGCCGTCTTAAGAGCATCATGGGCCCCCGGGCCAAATCATTTTTCTGAGGCCCTACCAGGCAAATTTTCGAAAATCTTAACCAGATCTCAATTTTGTGAGGCCCCTTTTCGCTTGAGGTCCCCAGACCGTGCCCGGGTGGACCCATGCCTTAAGACGGCACTGGACTGGGGGGGGGGGTGTCATTGAAGCAATTGAAACTCTGAATAACGTTCCTCAAACCCAATCTAAGATAATTCCGTCCCCGTGGGAAGGAGCATTGTCCTATTGGAAATATTCATCATCAGCAGGAAACATTATTTCCATAAACGGGTGCACGTAGTCAGTAACGATGTGGAGGCAAGCGCTGTCATTGACGAATGTTTCCAATGGAAATAAGGGGGAGCAAGATAGGCCTATACCAGGGAAAATGCTCCCCAGACAGTGATTCCGCCACCATCCGCTTGAACAGTGGTATACCAGATCCATGGCTTCGTGCTGCTTGAGGCAACACACGTATCTCGCCATCAACGCCATGGAGAAGAAATCGTGACTCGTCAGACCAGACAATCTTCTTCCATTCATCAAGTGTTCAATTTTAGCGTTCTGTAATCTACCCACAAAAGCCGTTTTTTCCAGTTTTATAGCGAAATCAAAGGGACTCGTGTTGGTCGCCGGCTATTAAAACTAATTCGTTTCAAGATCAGTCTTGTAGAGCGTACGGATATGCTGTGCAATAATTCTGATTTGTATTGCGCTGCAATTTGTTGCGTTGTTGCTCTTATATTACTGCACACAATGCGTGTCAGTCGCCAAGCACCTCTTTCGTTCACAAGCGATTTCCGTCCACTATTCCGCTTTCCACTCGAAGCTGCCACTGGATTAGCTGCCATTAATTGAAGACTCGCGATACTGATGTACGATAAAACCAAGAAGGTTAGCGGCTTCGGAGATACTGAAACCGCTCCTTCAAGCGCCCACAATCATGCCGCGTTAAAAGTTACCCAAATCTCTTGTTTTCCCCACGAGCAGGCAAATTGCAACGTTAACCGGTGCTTCTGACCACGAGAAAGCTTTATATCAGCACATCCGCGACGAGTCGAAGTTTGAGTGAGGGGCGTTCCTAATTTTTTAGCCACTGGGTGTATACAGTATCAGATAAGTTCCATGTGACGGGGGAAAAATAAATTTGAGAGAAAAACTATCTATATAATAAAGTATAGACAGTTTTTCTGTCAAATTTTGAAGGGGAAAAAATGATCACCGGATTGTGACTGCGGCTTGATGGGTTGCTATAGCTGACGTGCGCATAATTTTCACGAAAAAATACCCAAACTTGGTGATAACCACGAAACATGCCTTTTGTTATCGGATTCTGGCCAGGGATCTCCGGTGGCCACTTCGCGAACTGGCCAATTTCGGGCTTCGGCAATAACATTATACATAATTTACCTTTTTTATGTTAAACTCGCTTTCTAGTAGCAGTAGCAGCCTGACGCCATAACTGATTATACAACTGTCAGGTGATAATAATTAATTGGCATGAACGAGACGGTTTTCTCTTTGTAAAAGGACTATCCTCCATTCTCTAAGGAGAAGGTTTACTCCCTTCCTTCCTCCCTTCTTAATGGAGTACCTCCTTCTTAATGGTACCTCCCTTCTTCTTAATGGAGATGAAGTAATTTCATTAAGGGGGAAAAAAATCATACCATAAAAAACTGTTCTCTTCATAAAGATTTCTCTATGTCTAAAGACCCGTTTTCATATATGAGTCAAGTAGTTCACTACATCTTAAGTCGTCAAGTACTTTAAAATGTTCATGCAGCCGTTAACTGCAGTTTACCCGGGTTCAGTTGGTAAGTGATTTAGTGGTTAATAGGAACTCTATTTTTCCGGTTAAGTAGCTAGCCACTATGCATATGCCTAGTGCGCTTGGCCTCTCATATTATCCAATGAACATTGTCTACTTGATTACTTACGTTGGAACATTCTTTTGAGCACTTGATGGCATTAAACTTAGTTGCTCAATCAATGAACTCATGTAAACGGGCCTTAACATGCAATGATGGTAAAAAAAATCCTTACTTCAGCTGCTCGTCACTCAAAACACGATCGTCTTGAGCTACTGAAAAGACTCGAAGCTGGCAATCCTTGAATTTCGGCCGTGTGGTCAGGATGTAAGGCAGAAATAGTGTTAATCCTACAGGAAAAAAACGTCCACGCAATCAGAAGTTTCACCGAATATATTCATATAATTACACACATACAGTATTATTTATTTACTTTCTTCCAACAAAAAATGAATTGCAGTGAAACTTCGATATAACGGTATTTTGAGGACTATACAGAGAAAAATATCGTTGTAGAGGTATTATCGTAATATCGAGAGGCAACATCATCGCGTGTCGTCAAATTTATGCTGCTTTTGGCATCTTTTCTGAATCGACGCTGTCAGTAACACTAAAAAAAATGCGCTTTTGAGTGTTAATTCTACCGGTTTATCGCAATAAAGTTTAGTGTATCAAACAAAAAAGTGACCATATCGAAAACTTTAACACTGTTCGGTGATCACGTGATACCAAATACCGATGTTATTAGATAGTAGGATATTCCGGAAGAAAGATTTAAAAATATATATATCGTTGTAGTGATTCCAAAATCTCCTCAAAAAATATCGTTATAAAGGAATTTATCGTTATATCGACTACCGTGGTAGCGAGGTTTTCGTTTCACTGCGTATTATTTCTCACCTCCAGTATCATACAGCCACCAGACGTCTATTTTCCCCTTTGGTTGATTTCCTCTGAACGTGTTGGCGGCATTCAATATATGTGGCGGCAATCTTCCGTAAAACTCCAAGTCATCATTATCATCATCATCATCATAGCCACCATCTTGTTCTTCTCCCTCGAGCTCGACGCGATTTGACGTAGTGACGTCATTTCGGATTTTCAGTGAGCTTTTATCAAGGTGGTTGAAGTCACCGTTCTGTTCCAAGTTATAGCTGTTGCTGCGATACTTACGAACGATCGGAGACTTGCGATCCAAGGTATTTGGAGCCGATGATTCCTCAAGCACCGTCTCCAGATTGATAGCGACGCTTTCTAGAGGATGGACGGGATGAATATGTATATATATATATATAACACGTTTCTATATATATATATATATATATACATATATATATGCGCCAGAGCGTGCTCATTATCTAACTGGGGGGTGGAGGGAGCAACTCACAGATACTAAATTGATACGTCTGTTATGTGTGTGGGAATTACTACTGTTATATCGGACCACTGGAAGAATATGTATGTATGCAATTATGTAAATTTAACCCAGGTTCCTAGTGGTCCAATACACATTTAGAAAAGAAATGATGACACACGAAAGAAAGAATCATGTTACTGTTAAATTTAAATAATATTTAATCAAACAATAAAATCATGAAAACAGTTTCCATTTCGAACACAATATTACACACAAATATCAAATTATTTAAATTATCATCAATGAAGAATTTAAAGTAGTATAGGAAGAAACAATATATTGTATAAGTTTAAATCTCAGGTGTAATAAATCCGAAATTTGATGTTGGAATTTATTGACGTTAAATAGGGGAAAAATATCTCATTAGATGCTAAATTACCTTTTCCCAAAGTGGGCAATATCGTCCTCTGGTGGGCGATGGAATGGTCCAAGGGGGCGATAGAAGCTACGGATTTAACATAGGATCCCATGGGTTCACTTGAGTTGGGGAGCGATGAGAGAAAAATATTTCTGAAGAAGAGGGCGCTGGAATGAAAAGTTTGGGAAACTATGCCCTATATAGTTTCCTAATTTATCTGTTTCCCAATCCCAATATCATAATTTAAAATGTGGTAAGAACTTATTTCCTACCTTTCCTCCATCCTTAAATGTGTATTGGACCACTAGGAACCTGGGTTAAATCTACATAATTGCATACATATATATTCTTCCAGTGGTACTACACTTTAATTTCTCTTCTGGGGGTTGGTACGCCCATGTATATACCGTATATACTCGTGTATAAGCCGAGTTTTTTTGTGGAAAAATTCGTTCCTCAAGTGAGGGGGGGGGGGGTCGGCTTATACCACGACCACCTAGATAACTAGGTTATCTAGTCATTTTTGTAGCAGTGTTGAAGAAACCGGCATTATTGGTATGGGATATGTTCAAACCCCACAGAACCGATGATGCCAAAGCCGAGGCAAAGAAATCGAAAACATCATTGGCTGGTGGTGTCTAACACGTTGATTGTACAGCCTTTAGATGTGAGCATCAACAAGCCTCTCAAAGACTATTTGAGGAATTTGTGGATCGAATGGATGAGTTCCGATGATAAAAAAAACTACAAAAAGTGGTGCCTTGAAGAAACCTGACATTGGCCTAATGTGCCAATGGGTACATGAGATGCGGAATTCTGTTTCTGCCGATCCTTCAAAAAGTGTTGTGTCAGCAATGCGATGGACGGAACTGAATATGATATCCTCTTTGAAAGTGCAATGTCGATGACAGCCCAGATGAAGATAAAAACAAAGATGCCGCACCCCTTATGATGATCTGATGGATTACGATGAGCTTGGAGACTCAGAAGAAACGGATTAAAAAGTTTGAACCACTTTCTACTGTAAATTTCCGCAAGCTATTCATTTTGCATGAATTATTTTTTTCTCTAAAATGCACGGATTTTTTGGAGTCGGCTTATACACGGGTTTTCAATTTATTGCGGTTTTGGTGGTCCTGAAGTAGGGAGGTCGGCTTATATACGAGTATATACGGTATGTAGGATTTTTATTTATAGTTTTTTTATTATCGGTCGAATCCCGTTTTAACGAATGCCGTTATAGCGAAAATCTCGTTCTAACGAACACTTTTCTGATTCCCCTCAGATAAGTTTGCATAGGAACAATGCAAAAAACTGGAATTCCTTTACAACGAAATTTCGTTATAACGAAGGGATTCCTCCGGTCTCTTGGAGTTCGTTAGGATTAAAGAAGATGAAGAGATTAAGATTGGCAACAGTGGGTTTGCAGGGAGAGGTTTGGTGGGAAAGGGCACGCTTTTTGTTATGTCTGTCTGTGATCGTCTTGTGTTTTTTGTGCGCGTAATAAATGTTTAAAAAATGTGTAATGTGTGTTTTTCTCTGTGAAGAGATCACTCATATAAGCGTCATTCAAAGCAAGAACAAAGCGAAATAAATTTCTGGCTATCATAAGAGTTTTTTAATAGTGGCTGCTATGATATTAGGTATCAAGAGGGAAAAAAATTGTCACCGAACATGGTATCGCAAACCATGTTTTGTCGGTGGAAATCGCAAAAATACTCATGAAGCATGTACCGCGAGTGGGTCAAAAAGACCAATAAAAGTAGAAAAAACATTTATTTGACATGATTATATGATTACAACACAGCCTGTGGTGTACGAAGAATATTTACTGGACAGGCATGATTACATTTGCCGCCCGTGCAGCACAGTTCAATGTCAGAAAGTGGGAAGAAATGATTGTAGGAGATGTTGACACCCCAGGCTATGTTGTAATCATGCTTCGAAAAAAAAAAAAAATTCTATACTTAATGTTGGACTTTTCATCCCACTCAACGTCACACCCTTCATAAGTATTTTTGCGATTTTAGCCGACTAAACGTGATTTGCGATAACACGTTCTACGGCAATTTTTGTTCCTCTTGAAGACAAATACCACCCCTCTGAGTTTGTCGCCACTTCAAGGCAACGCCCTGTATAGTCGCCGCATAGTGCTCATAGATCAGTGTCAGTTGAATTATACTGACATTACTTCTACCATGTAGCGCCCGTTGTAGTGGACGTATTTCATTGAAACGTGGTATTCGGACCATGGGGGAAAAAAATAACTGCGATGAAAAGCGTCGATTTTTCACCTGGTGGTCAAAAATTTAGTTTTTTTTTTACATTGAATCTTTCTTTTCCCCCGTGGTCCACGTACCCTATATGGATGCATATAGTGTACGTGGACCATGAGGAAAAAGAAAGATACCAAGTTGCATTAAAATGGGCACTACATACATGTGAGTAGTGTCAGTTTATTTGTAACCACTCTGTATCATGCAAAGGATACCGAGTCTGTTTTCCCCCCAAATGATATTCAATCTGGGTTCTCCCCTCCGCAACCAATTCTCTGCTTAACCCTGAGGTAGAATAGATAACCCTGTTCTAATATAAACGACATTTGTCTAACTATCTTTCCATGGCATTTATACATCAGTACTGAAAAATAAAAGTAGGATAACTTTTACACTTGCCTCTCAAAGGTTTATTCAAATTGTTCCTCTTATTGAATTTTTTCTTCATCACTGGTGCAAGTAAAGGAAGGCCGTCCACTGTCTCCAAATAGCTCGAGAAGTCTGTTCCTCCGGGCATCCTCAAAATGCATATCGATACGTGGGCATCGAGGGTTTCGCTGCAAAGTAGATAATTAAATCATTGAAAGCTAATCATGGTTGCATGTATCGAACCAACCAAAGGAGGGGAAACTGCTTTTCAGTGAGTCCGTTCGCACTAACCAAAGCTACAAGAAGCTGGAGCAATCTTCAGGATAAGAGAACCTATTCTCAACTAATACAGTCGACTCCCGTTTTAACGGATACCGTTATAACGAAAATCTTGTTTTAACGAACATGTTTCTAATCCCCAGATAAGTTTTCATAGGAACAATGCAAAAGCATGGAATTCCTTTATAACGAAATTTCGTTATAGCGAAGAATTTCTTCGGTCTCTTGGAGTTCGTTATAACGGGATTCGATTGTACAAAAATTTTTAATTGAATGCTTTCGTAAGCCGAACCCAATCCCGAAGTTTCATTTAAAAAAAATGATATTTGCCGTAAAAAATGATTGGGTCATCAAATTAAAGCCGCAGTATCACCGTGGCAGGATACTGGTGACAATTAGGCTAAAATTTCTCGTATGATGTAAACACGTGTTCTCACATGCTTCAGTCAAACACTAGTCACGCACAACACTAGAAACGTACTGGGACTCTTAGGTACACATGCACACTTTCGGTTCAGCTCATTCGGTAGTAAATTGCCCACGGCGATAGACCGGAATTAAGTTCGGTTTGAAAGAAAGAAAAGTGAAGTGGGGGTAATGGCAAATCAAGCTATGATGAGACTAATTGACATCTTTGTTTGCCTTTCACAATTTTTTTGGTTCTAATTGGTAATTTGCTTGCTGGTGTTTGAAATTTTTTGGCTATAACTGGCATTTAAAAATCTTTTGTTGTTGTCAAATGCCGAAACATTGGCATTGGCGTTTAGAAATTTTATTGCCGTGTTTGATTTTTGACAGTTTTTGGCTGTAAGTGGCAACTTTGCCTGCCTTTGAAATTTTTTTGGCTTAATTAGGAACTTGCGATTTTTTTTGTGATTATTGGTGAAATCTCGTATTTTTATGAAGGAAATTATAGTCGGCCTAGACCTTCAACGTGTTGTATGTACTGATGATTTTTTCTACCAGAACACCTTTCGCGGGATAGATGAAATCTCTCGGCAGGCCACATTTGCCCCACGGGCAAAGGAGGTTGTGCACCCTGCTTTTGTATTTTGTACTACAGTCGAATCCCGTTATAGCGAAAATCTCGTTTTAACGAACACTTTTCTAATCCCCCAGATAGGTTTGCATAGGAACAACGCAAAGATCTCGAATTCCTTTATAACGAAATTTCGTTTTAACGAAGTGATTTCTCCTGTCTCTTGGAGTTCGTTATAACGGGAATCGACTGTATATATCATATCAACAGACATACTCACTGAATCAGATTGAAATAATCCAACAGTTCTTGGACGCCACAAGATTCCCAGTCACTCTTGAATCCCATCATCAATATATTTGGCCTCATTTTGCCAATGCCCACTGACTGCGAAACAAAATTTTTTTTTGTAGTTTTCTCTTTTTGTGGAAGATAGATGGCAATCAAACTCAGACATTGCATGTATTCAATAAAATCGAAAAGGGGAGGGAGGGATACTCTACCTGAAAGAGACTTGACACACCACCGGTCAGTGAATCGCTGTCAATGACAGTATAGAAACCTTTTATCCTGCGTTGGTGCAACCAGCTGGTGTTCAAATCTATGAGTAAACGCTTTTTCGACCATGCTTGAGGAGTCTTGGGATAAAAAAAAGAGAGAATTAAGTCTTTGAATTTAATTACAGTAAAACCGCTTTTAACGGTCACCACATCCCTTACGGTCAAAGTTTCCCCTTGTATTATAATAGAAGTATGAATTTCAAATCCCTGATTACGGTCACACCTCTCTTTGACGGACGAATTTGTTTGGTCCCGGTGGTATCCGTGAAAGAGAGGTTTCACTGAATTTAAGGAAACCGTTCGAAAGGGAAGTTAACGCTGGTATTGGGAAGAAAATGAATATTTAACCTTTACCTGAGACACGTGACCGCATACCAATAATCCTTGGTCTT